>NW_026894277.1:0-157200 GCF_032452875.1 Bos javanicus | reverse complement strand
ATCACGTGGCTGATCATGCACTGATCACGTGGCTGATCATACACTGATCACGTGACTGATCATGCACTGATCACGTGGATATTCACACTGATCACGCACTGATCATGCACTGATCACGTGACTCATCACACTGATCTCGTGTCTGATCATGCACTGATCACGGCTATCATGCACTGCTCACGTGGCTGATCATGCCATGATCACGCAGCTACCATGTACTGGTCACGTGACTGATCATGCACTGATCACGTGACTGATCATGCACTGATCACGTGGCTATCATGAACTACTCACGTGGCTGATCATGCAATGATCATGTAGCACCATGTACAGGTCACGTGAATGATCATACACCCATCAGGTGACTGATCATGCACTGATCACGTGGCTATCATGCACTGATCACGAGACTGATCATGCACTGTTCACGTCTATATCATGCACCGATCACATGACTGCCCGTGCACTGATCACGGATGATCATGCTCATCTTGTAGATCATGCACTGATCACGTGGCTGATCATGCACTGATACCTGACTGAGCATGGACTGATCACATGACTATCATGTAGTGATCACGTGACTTAATGGCGCTGATCATGTGACTGATCATGCGCTGATCATGTTTGCTATCATACACTGATCATGTGCCTCTGGAGGCAATAAACAAAGAGCTGAGTAGGCACGAATCAAACAGTCAGCAGGCAATAATCATGGAACTCAGGTGTGAGGAATCATGCTGCTCAGCTGGCAATAATCAAGCAGCTGAGCAGGCAGGAATTACGCAGCACAGCTGGCAATTGTCAAGCAGATGACAGGCAGGAATCGTGCAGCCCAGCTGGCAATTGTCAAGCAGATGAGCAGACAGTAATCACGCAGCTCAGCAGGCCCAGATCACGTGACTGAGCATGCACTGTTCACGTGGCTGATCATACACTGATCACGTGATGATCATGTACTGATCACTTGGATATCATGCACTGATCACGTGGCTGATCATACACTGTTCACGTGTCTGACCATGCACTGATCACGTGGCTGATCATACACTGCTCACGTAACTGATCATGCACTGATCACGTGGCTATCATGCACTGATCACGTGGCTGAACATGCACCGTTCACGTGGCTGATCACACACCTGTCACGTGACATATCATGCACTGATCACGTGGCACTCATGCACTGATCACGTGGCTGATCATACTCTGCTCACGTAACTCATGCACACACATCACGTGGCTATCATGCACTGCTCACGTGGTTCATCATGGAATGATCACGTAGTAACCATATACTGGTCACGTGACTGATCATGCAAAGATCACGCAAATGATCATGCACTGTTCACGTGACTGATCATGTACTGATCACGCGACTGATCATGCACTGACCACGTGGCCATCATGCTCTGCTCACGTGGCTGATCATGCAACGATCACGTAGCAACCATGTACTGGTCACGTGACTGATCATGCACTGATCACGCAATTGATCCTGCACTGATCACGTGGCTCATCATGCACTGATCACGTGGCTGATCACACATATCACGTGACTGATCATGCACTGATCCCGGTGGCTCTCATGCACTGATCACGTGGCTGTCATGCACTGATCACGTGGATATCATGCACTGACTGCGCTGATCACACACGATCACATGACTGATCATGCACTGATCACGCTATCATGCACTGATCACGTGGCTATCATGCACTGATCACGTGGCTGATCAGGCAATGATCATCACGAGCTACCATGTACTGGTCACGTGACTGATCATGCACTGATCACGAATTGATCATGCACTGATCATGTGGCTGATCATGCACTGATCACGGGCTGATCATATGATCACATAACTGATCATGCACTGATCACGTGACTGATCATGCACTGATCACGTGGCTGATCATGCACTGATCACGGCTGATCATGCACTGATCACGTGCCTGATCATGCACTGATCACGTGGCTGATCATGCACTGATCACGTGGCTGATCATGCACTGATCACGCAGCTGATCATGCACTGATCACATGGCTGATCATGCACTGATCACGTGACTGATCATGCAGTGATCACGTGGCTATCATGCACTACTCACGTGGCTGATCATGCAATGATCATGTAGCTACCATGTACAGGTCACGTGAATGATCATACACCCATCAGGTGACTGATCATGCACTGATCACGTGGCTATCATGCACTGATCACGAGACTGATCATGCACTGTTCACGCCTATATCATGCACTGATCACATGACTGCCCATGCACTGATCACGTGGATGATCATACACTAATCTTGTGACAGATCATGCACTGATCACGTGGCTGATCATGCACTGATACCGTGACTGAGCATGGACTGATCACATGACTATCATGTAGTGATCACGTGACTTAATGGCGCTGATCATGTGACTGATCATGCGCTGATCATGTTTGCTATCATACACTGACTGTGCCTCTGGAGGCACAAACAAAGAGCTGAGTAGGCACGAATCAAACAGTCAGCAGGCAATAATCATGGAACTCAGGTGTGAGAATCATGCTGCTCAGCTGGCAATAATCAAGCAGCTGAGCAGGCAGGAATCATGCAGCTCAGCTGGCAACAAGCAGATGAGCAGACAGTAATCACGCAGCTCAGCAGGCCCAGATCACGTGACTGAGCATGCACTGTTCACGTGGCTGATCATACACTGATCACGTGATGATCATGTACTGATCACTTGGATATCATGCACTGATCACGTGGCTGATCATACACTGATCACGTGACTGATCATGCACTGATCACGTGACTGATCATGCACTGATCACGTGGCTATCATGCACTGATCACGTGGCTGATCATGCATGATCACGAGCTACCATGTACTGGTCACGCGACTGATCATGCACTGATCACGTGACTGATCATGCACTGATCACGTGGCTATCATGCACTACTCACGTGGCTGATCATGCAATGATCATGTAGCTACCATGTGCACACACGTGATCATACACTGATCAGGTGACTGATCATGCACTGATCACGTGGCTATCATGCACTGATCACGGACTGATCATGCACTGATCACGCCTATATCATGCACTGATCACATGACTGCCCATGCACTGATCACGTGGATGATCATACACTAATCACGTGACAGATCATGCACTGATCACGTGGCTGATCATGCACTGATACCGTGACTGAGCATGGACTGATCACATGACTATCATGCAGTGATCACGTGACTTAATGGCGCTGATCATGTGACTGATCATGCGCTGATCATGTTTGCTATCATACACTGATCATGTGCCTCTGGAGGCAATAAACAAAGAGCTGAGTAGGCACGAATCAGTCAGCAGGCAATAATCATGGAACTCAGGTGTGAGGAATCATGCTGCTCAGCTGGCAATAATCAAGCAGCTGAGCAGGCAGGAATTACGCAGCACAGCTGGCAATTGTCAAGCAGATGACAGGCAGGAATCGTGCAGCTCAGCTGGCAATTGTCAAGCAGATGAGCAGACAGTAATCACGCAGCTCAGCAGGCCCTGATCACGTGACTGAGCATGCACTGTTCACGTGGCTGATCATACACTGATCACGCGATTGATCATGCACTGATCACTTGGATATCATGCACTGATCACGTGGCTGATCATACACTGTTCACGTGTCTGACCATGCACTGATCACGTGGCTGATCATACACTGCTCACGTAACTGATCATGCACTGATCACGTGGCTATCATGCACTGATCACGTGGCTGAACATGCACTGATCACGTGGCTGATCACACACCTGTCACGCGACATATCATGCACTGATCACGTGGCACTCATGCACTGATCACGTGGCTGATCATACTCTGCTCACGTAACATCATGCACACATCACGTGGCTATCATGCACTGCTCACGTGGTCGTCATGGAATGATCACGTAGCTACCATATACTGGTCACGTGACTGATCATGCACAGATCACGTAAATGATCATGCACTGTTCGACTGATCATGCACTGATCACGCGACTGATCATGCACTGACCACGCGGCTATCATGCACTGCTCACGTGGCTGATCATGCAACGATCACGTAGCAACCATGTACTGGTCACGTGACTGATCATGCACTGATCACGTAATTGATCATGCACTGATCACGTGGCTCATCATGCACTGATCACGTGGCTGATCACACATGATCACGTGACTGATCATGCACTGATCACGTGGCTCATGCACTGATCACGTGGCTGTCATGCACTGATCACGTGGATATCATGCACTGATCACGTGGCTGATCACACACGTATCACATGACTGATCATGCACTGATCACGTGGCTATCATGCACTGATCACGTGGCTATCATGCACTGATCACGTGGCTGATCATGCAATGATCACTAGCTACCATGTACTGGTCACGTGACTGATCATGCACTGATCACGTGACTGATCATGCACTGATCACGTGGCTGATCATGCACTGATCACGTGGCTGATCATGCACTGATCACGTGACTGATCATGCACTGATCACGTGACTGATCATGCACTGATCACGTGGCTATCATGCACTGATCACGTGGCTGGACATGCACTGATCACGTGCCTGATCATGCACTGATCACGTGGCTGATCATGCACTGATCACGTGGCTGATCATGCACTGATCATGCGTTGATCATGCACTGATCACGTGGCTGATCATGCACTGATCACGTGGCTGATCATGCACTGACTGCACATCATGCACTGATCACGTGGCTGATCATGCACTGATCACGCAGCTGATCATGCACTGATCACGTGGCTGATCATGCACTGATCACGTGGCTCATGCACTGATCACGTGGCTGTCATGCACTGATCACGTGGATATCATGCACTGATCACGTGGCTGATCATGCACGATCACATGACTGATCATGCACTGATCACGTGGCCATCATGCACTGATCACGCTATCATGCACTGATCACGTGGCTGATGCAATGATCACGTAGCTACCATGCACTGATCACGTGACTGATCATGCACTGATCACGTAACTGATCATGCACTGATCACGTGGCTGATCATGCACTGATCACGTGGCTGATCATGCACTGATCACGTGGCTGATCATACTGATCACGTGACTGATCATGCACTGATCACGTGGCTATCATGCACTGATCACGTGGCTGATCATGCACTGATCACGCATGATCATGCACTGATCACGTGGCTGATCATGCACTGATCACGTGGCTGATCATGCACTGATCACGTGCTGATCATGCACTGATCACGCACTGATCATGCACTGATCACGTGACTGATCATGCACTGATCACGTGGCTATCATGCACTGATCACGTGGCTGATCATGCACTGATCACGTAGCTACCATGCACTGATCACGTGACTGATCATGCACTGATCACGTGACTGATCATGCACTGATCACGTACACGGCAAACTGATCACGTGGCTGATCATGCACTGATCACGACTGATCATGCACTGATCACGTGACTGATCATGCACTGATCACGTGCTGATCATACTGATCACGTGACTGATCATGCACTGATCACGTGGCTGATCATGCACTGATCACGTGACTGATCATGCACTGATCACGTGACTGATCATGCACTGATCACGTGGCTATCATGCACTGATCACGTGGCTGATCATGCCATGATCACGCAGCTACCATGTACTGGTCACGTGACTGATCATGCACTGATCACGTGACTGATCATGCACTGATCACGTGGCTATCATGCACTGATCACGTGGCTGATCATGCACTGATCATGTAGCTACCATGTACAGTGTCACGTGATCATACACTGATCACGTGACTGATCATGCACTGATCACGTGGCTATCATGCACTGATCACGTGATGACATGCACTGATCACGTCTGATCATGCACTGATCACGTGGCTGATCATGCACTGATACCGTGACTGAGCATGGACTGATCATGACTATCATGTAGTGATCACGTGACTTAATGGCGCTGATCATGTGACTGATCATGCGCTGATCATGTTTGCTATCATACACTGATCATGTGCCTCTGGAGGCAATAAACAAAGAGCTGAGTAGGCACGAATCAAACAGTCAGCAGGCAATAATCATGGAACTCAGGTGTGAGGAATCATGCTGCTCAGCTGGCAATAATCAAGCAGCTGAGCAGGCAGGAATTACGCAGCACAGCTGGCAATTGTCAAGCAGATGACAGGCAGGAATCGTGCAGCTCAGCTGGCAATTGTCAAGCAGATGAGCAGACAGTAATCACGCAGCTCAGCAGGCCCTGATCACGTGACTGAGCATGCACTGTTCACGTGGCTGATCATACACTGATCACGTGATGATCATGCACTGATCACTTGGATATCATGCACTGATCACGTGGCTGATCATACACTGTTCACGTCTGACCATGCACTGATCACGTGGCTGATCATACACTGCTCACGTAACTGATCATGCACTGATCACGTGGCTATCATGCACTGATCACGTGGCTGAACATGCACTGTCACGTGGCTGATCACACACCTGTCACGTGACATATCATGCACTGATCACGTGGCACTCATGCACTGATCACGTGGCTGATCATACTCTGCTCACGTAACTCATGCACACATCATGCTATCATGCACTGATCACGTGGCTGTCATGGAATGATCACGTAGCAACCATATACTGGTCACGTGACTGATCATGCACTGATCACGTAAATGATCATGCACTGATCACGTGACTGATCATGCACTGATCAGACTGATCATGCACTGATCACGTGGCTATCATGCACTGCTCACGTGGCTGATCATGCACGATCACGTAGCAACCATGTACTGGTCACGTGACTGATCATGCACTGATCACGTAATTGATCATGCACTGATCACGTGGCTCATCATGCACTGATCACGTGGCTGATCACACATGATCACGTGACTGATCATGCACTGATCACGTGGCTCTCATGCACTGATCACGGCTGTCATGCACTGATCACGTGGATATCATGCACTGATCACGTGGCTGATCACACACTGATCACATGACTGATCATGCACTGATCACGTGGCTATCATGCACTGATCACGTGGCTATCATGCACTGATCACGTGGCTGATCATGCAATGATCACGCAGCTACCATGTACTGATCACGTGACTGATCATGCACTGATCACGTGCCTGATCATGCACTGATCGCGTGGCTGATCATGCACTGATCACGTGGCTGATCATACACTGATCACGTAACTGATCATGCACTGATCACGTGACTGATCATGCACTGATCACGGCTATCATGCACTGATCACGTGGCTGGACATGCACTGATCACGTGCTATCATGCACTGATCACGTGGCTGATCATGCACTGATCACGTGACTGATCATGCACTGATCACGTTCTGATCATGCACTGATCACGTGGCTATCATGCACTGCTCACGTGGCTGATCATGCCATGATCACGCAGCTACCATGTACTGGTCACATGACTGATCATGCACTGATCACGTGACTGATCATGCAGTGATCACGTGGCTATCAGAACTACTCACGTGGCTGATCATGCAATGATCATGTAGCTACCATGTACAGGTCACGTGAATGTTCATACACCCATCAGGTGACTGATCATGCACTGATCACGTGGCTATCATGCACTGATCACGAGACTGATCATGCACTGATCACGCTATATCATGCACTGATCACATGACTGCCCATGCACTGATCACGTGGATGATCATACACTAATCATGTGACAGATCATGCACTGATCACGTGGCTGATCATGCACTGATACCGTGACTGAGCATGGACTGATCACATGACTATCATGTAGTGATCACGTGACTTAATGGCGCTGATCATGTGACTGATCATGCGCTGATCATGTTTGCTATCATACACTGATCATGTGCCTCTGGAGGCAATAAACAAAGAGCTGAGTAGGCACGAATCAAACAGTCAGCAGGCAATAATCATGGAACTCAGGTGTGAGGAATCATGCTGCTCAGCTGGCAATAATCAAGCAGCTGAGCAGGCAGGAATTACGCAGCACAGCTGGCAATTGTCAAGCAGATGACAGGCAGGAATCGTGCAGCTCAGCTGGCAATTGTCAAGCAGATGAGCAGACAGTAATCACGCAGCTCAGCAGGCCCAGATCAAGTGACTGAGCATGCACTGTTCACGTGGCTGATCATACACTGATCACGTGATGATCATGCACTGATCACTTGGATATCATGCACTGATCACGTGGCTGATCATACACTGATCACGTGTCTGACCATGCACTGATCACGTGGCTATCATGCACTGATCACGTGGCTGAACATGCACTGTTCACGTGGCTGATCACACACCTGTCACGTGACATATCATGCACTGATCACGTGGCACTCATGCACTGATCACGTGGCTGATCATACTCTGCTCACGTAACTCATGCACACACATCATGTACATGCACTGCTCACGTGGCTCGTCATGGAATGATCACGTAGCAACCATATACTGGTCACGTGACTGATCAGGCACAGATCACGTTAATGATCATGCACTGTTCACGTGACTGATCATGTACTGATCACGTGACTGATCATGCACTGATCACGCTATCATGCTCTGCTCACGCTGATCATGCAACGATCACGTAGCAACCATGTACTGGTCACGTGACTGATCATGCACTGATCACGTAATTGATCCTGCACTGATCACGTGGCTCATCATGCACTGATCACGTGGCTGATCACACATGTATCACGTGACTGATCATGCACTGATCACGTGGCTATCATGCACTGATCACGTGGCATCATGCACTGATCACGTGGATATCATGCACTGATCGCGTGGCTGATCACACACGTATCACATGACTGATCATGCACTGATCACGTGGCTATCATGCACTGATCACGTGGCTATCATGCACTGATCACGTGGCTGATCATGCACTGATCACGTAGCTATCATGCACTGATCAATGTGATCATGCATGATCACGAATTGATCATGCACTGATCATGGCTGATCATGCACTGATCACGTGGCTGACATGCACATGATCACGTGACTGATCATGCACTGATCACGTGACTGATCATGCACTGATCACGTGGCTATCATGCACTGATCACGTGGCTGATCATGCACTGATCACGTGCCTGATCATGCACTGATCACGTGGCTGATCATGCACTGATCACGGACTGATCATGCACTGATCACTGACTGATCATGCACTGATCACGTGACTGATCATGCACTGATCACGTGACTGATCATGCACTGATCACGTGGCTATCATGCACTGATCACGTGGCTGATCATGCACGATCACGTGACTGATCATGCACTGATCACGCTATCATGCACTGATCACGTGGCTGATCATGCAATGATCACGAAGGCATGTACTGTCACGCATCTGATCATGCACTGATCATGCATGATCATGCACTGATCACGTGGCTGATCATGCACTGATCACGTGGCTGATCATGCACTGATCACGTGACTGATCATGCACTGATCACGTGACTGATCATGCACTGATCACGTGACTATCATGCACTGATCACGTGGCTGATCATGCACTGATCACGTGACTGATCATGCACTGATCACGTGGCTGATCATGCACTGATCACGTGGCTATCATGCACTGATCACGTGGCTGATCATGCATGATCACGCAGCTACCATGCACTGATCACGGGACTGATCATGCACTGATCATGACTGATCATGCACTGATCACGTGGCTATCATGCACTGATCACGTGGCTGATGCATCACATCACGTGTCTGATCATGCACTGATCACGTGGCTATCATGCACTGATCACGTGGCTGATCATGCACTGATCACGCAGCTATCATGCACTGGTCACGTGACTGATCATGCACTGATCACGTGACTGATCATGCACTGATCACGTGGCTATCATGCACTGATCACGTGGCTGATCATGCACTGATCACGTGACTGATCATGCACTGATCACGTGGCTATCATGCACTGATCACGTGGCTGATCATGCCATGATCACGCAGCTATCATGCACTGATCACGTGACTGATCATGCACTGATCACGTGACTGATCATGCACTGATCACGTGGCTATCATGCACTGATCACGTGGCTGATCATGCAATGATCACGTAGCTACCATGTACAGGGTCACGCACTGATCATGCACTGATCACGTGACTGATCATGCACTGATCACGTGGCTATCATGCACTGATCACGTGACTGATCACACTGATCACGACTATATCATGCACTGATCACATGACTGCATGCACTGATCACGTGGATGATCATGCACTGATCACGTGTGATGATCATGCACTGATCACGTGGCTGATCATGCACTGATCACGTGACTGATCACACTGATCACCTGACTGATCATGCACTGATCACGTGGCTATCATGCACTGCTCACGTGGCTGATCATGCCATGATCACGCAGCTACCATGTACTGGTCACATGACTGATCATGCACTGATCACGTGACTGATCATGCAGTGATCACGTGGCTATCATGCACTACTCACGTGGCTGATCATGCAATGATCATGTAGCTACCATGTACAGGTCACGTGAATATCATACACCCATCAGGTGACTGATCATGCACTGATCACGTGGCTATCATGCACTGATCACTGAGACTGATCATGCACTGATCACGTCTATATCATGCACTGATCACATGATCCATGCACTGATCACGTGGATGATCATACACTAATCATGTGACAGATCATGCACTGATCACGTGGCTGATCATGCACTGATACCGTGACTGAGCATGGACTGATCACATGACTATCATGTAGTGATCACGTGACTTAATGGCGCTGATCATGTGACTGATCATGCGCTGATCATGTTTGCTATCATACACTGATCATGTGCCTCTGGAGGCAATAAACAAAGAGCTGAGTAGGCAATCAAACAGTCAGCAGGCAATAATCATGGAACTCAGGTGTGAGGAATCATGCTGCTCAGCTGGCAATAATCAAGCAGCTGAGCAGGCAGGAATTACGCAGCACAGCTGGCAATTGTCAAGCAGATGACAGGCAGGAATCGTGCAGCTCAGCTGGCAATTGTCAAGCAGATGAGCAGACAGTAATCACGCAGCTCAGCAGGCCCTGATCACGTGACTGAGCATGCACTGTTCACGTGGCTGATCATACACTGATCACGTGATGATCATGCACTGATCACTTGGATATCATGCACTGATCACGTGGCTGATCATACACTGTTCACGTGTCTGACCATGCACTGATCACGTGGCTGATCATACACTGCTCACGTAACTGATCATGCACTGATCACGTGGCTATCATGCACTGATCACGTGGCTGAAAATGCACTGTTCACGTGGCTGATCACACCTGTCACGTGACATATCATGCACTGATCACGTGGCACTCATGCACTGATCACGTGGCTGATCATACACTGCTCACGTAACTCATGCACACATCACGTGGCTATCATGCACTGCTCACGTGGCTCGTCATGGAATGATCACGTAGCAACCATATACTGGTCACGTGACTGATCATGCACAGATCACGAATGATCATGCACTGTTCACGTGACTGATCATGTACTGATCACGTGACTGATCATGCACTGATCACGTGGCTATCATGCTCTGTCACGTGGCTGATCATGCAACGATCACGTAGCAACCATGTACTGATCACGTGACTGATCATGCACTGATCACGTAACTGATCCTGCACTGATCACGTGGCTCATCATGCACTGATCACGTGGCTGATCACACATGTATCACGTGACTGATCATGCACTGATCACGTATCATGCACTGATCACGTGGCTGTCATGCACTGATCACGTGGATATCATGCACTGATCACGTGGCTGATCACACACGTATCACATGACTGATCATGCACTGATCACGGCTATCATGCACTGATCACGTGGCTATCATGCACTGATCACGTGGCTGATCAGGCAATGATCACGTGCTACCATGTACTGGTCACGTGATGATCATGCACTGACGTAATTGATCATGCACTGATCACGTGGCTGATCATGCACTGATCACGGGCTGATCATACACTGATCACGTAACTGATCATGCACTGATCACGTGACTGATCATGCACTGATCACGTGGCTATCATGCACTGATCACTGGCTGGACATACACTGATCACGTGCCTGATCATGCACTGATCACGTGGCTGATCATGCACTGATCACGTGACTGATCATGCACTGATCACGTGTCTGATCATGCACTGATCACGTGGCTATCATGCACTGCTCACGTGGCTGATCATGCCATGATCACGCAGCTACCATGTACTGGTCACATGACTGATCATGCACTGATCACGTGACTGATCATGCACTGATCACGTGGCTATCATGCACTACTCACGTGGCTGATCATGCAATGATCATGTAGCTACCATGTACAGGTCACGTGAATGATCATACACCCATCAGGTGACTGATCATGCACTGATCACGTGGCTATCATGCACTGATCACGAGACTGATCATGCACTGATCACGTCTATATCATGCACTGATCACATGACTGCCCATGCACTGATCACGTGGATGATCATACACTAATCTTGTGACAGATCATGCACTGATCACGTGGCTGATCATGCACTGATACCGTGACTGAGCATGGACTGATCACATGACTATCATGTAGTGATCACGTGACTTAATGGCGCTGATCATGTGACTGATCATGAGCTGATCATGTTTGCTATCATACACTGATCATGTGCCTCTGGAGGCAATAAACAAAGAGCTGAGTAGGCACGAATCAAACAGTCAGCAGGCAATAATCATGGAACTCAGGTGTGAGGGATCATGCTGCTCAGCTGGCAATAATCAAGCAGCTGAGCAGGCAGGAATTATGCAGCACAGCTGGCAATTGTCAAGCAGATGACAGGCAGGAATCGTGCAGCTCAGCTGGCAATTGTCAAGTGATGAGCAGACAGTAATCACGCAGCTCAGCAGGCCCTGATCACGTGACTGATCATGCACTGATCACGTGGCTGATCATACACTGATCACGTGACTGATCATGCACTGATCACGTGGCTATCATGCACTGATCACGTGGCTGATCATGCACTGTTCACGTGGCTGATCACACACTGTCACGTGACATATCATGCACTGATCACGTGGCATCATGCACTGATCACGTGGCTGATCATATGCTCTGCTCACGTAACTCATGCACTGATCACGTGGCTATCATGCACTGATCACGTGGCTGATCATGCACTGATCACGAGCAACCATATACTGGTCACGTGACTGATCATGCACTGATCACGTAACTGATCATGCACTCACGTGACTGATCATGCACTGATCACGTGACTGATCATGCACTGATCACGTGGCTATCATGCACTGATCACGTGGCTGATCATGCAACTGATCACGTAGCAACCATGTACTGGTCACGTGACTGATCATGCACTGATCACGTAAATGATCATGCACTGATCACGTGGCTCATCATGCACTGATCACGTGGCTGATCACACACATGATCACGTGACTGATCATGCACTGATCACGGCTATCATGCACTGATCACGTGGCTGATCATGCACTGATCACGTGGCTATCATGCACTGATCACGTGGCTGATCACACACGATCACATGACTGATCATGCACTGATCACGTGGCTATCATGCACTGATCACGTGGCTATCATGCACTGATCACGTGGCTGATCATGCACTGATCACGTAGCTACCATGCACTGATCACGTGACTGATCATGCACTGATCACGTGACTGATCATGCACTGATCACGTGGCTGATCATGCACTGATCACGTGGCTGATCATGCACTGATCACGTGACTGATCATGCACTGATCACGTGACTGATCATGCACTGATCACGTGGCTATCATGCACTGATCACGTGGCTGATCATGCACTGATCACGTGGCTGATCATGCACTGATCACGTGGCTGATCATGCACTGATCACGTGACTGATCATGCACTGATCACGTGACTGATCATGCACTGATCACGTGGCTGATCATGCACTGATCACGTGGCTGATCATGCACTGATCACGTGGCTATCATGCACTGATCACGTGGCTGATCATGCACTGATCACGTGACTGATCATGCACTGATCACGTGGCTATCATGCACTGATCACGTGGCTGATCATGCACTGATCACGTAGCTACCATGCACTGATCACGTAACTGATCATGCACTGATCACGTGACTGATCATGCACTGATCACGTGGCTGATCATGCACTGATCACGTGGCTGATCATACACTGATCACGTAACTGATCATGCACTGATCACGTGACTGATCATGCACTGATCACGTGGCTGATCATGCACTGATCACTTGGCTGGACATGCACTGATCACGTGCCTGATCATGCACTGATCACGTGGCTGATCATGCACTGATCACGTGACTGATCATGCACTGATCACGTGACTGATCATGCACTGATCACGTGGCTGATCATGCACTGATCACGCTGGCACTGCTCACGCTGATCATGATCACGCAGCTACCATGTACTGGTCACATGACTGATCATGCACTGATCACGTGACTGATCATGCACTGATCACGTGGCTATCATGCACTACTCACGTGGCTGATCATGCAATGATCATGTAGCTACCATGTGGTCACGTGAATGATCATACACCCATCAGGTGACTGATCATGCACCGATCACGTGGCTATCATGCACTGATCACGAGACTGATCATGCACTGATCACGTCTATATCATGCACTGATCACATGACTGCCCATGCACTGATCACGTGGATGATCATACACTAATCATGTGACAGATTATGCACTGATCACGTGGCTGATCATGCACTGATACCGTGACTGAGCATGGACTGATCACATGACTATCATGTAGTGATCACGTGACTTAATGGCGCTGATCATGTGACTGATCATGCGCTGATCATGTTTGCTATCATACACTGATCATGTGCCTCTGGAGGCAATAAACAAAGAGCTGAGTAGGCACGAATCAAACAGTCAGCAGGCAATAATCATGGAACTCAGGTGTGAGGAATCATGCTGCTCAGCTGGCAATAATCAAGCAGCTGAGCAGGCAGGAATTACGCAGCACAGCTGGCAATTGTCAAGCAGATGACAGGCAGGAATCGTGCAGCTCAGCTGGCAATTGTCAAGCAGATGAGCAGACAGTAATCACGCAGCTCAGCAGGCCCTGATCACGTGACTGAGCATGCACTGTTCACGTGGCTGATCATACACTGATCACGTGATGATCATGCACTGATCACTTGGATATCATGCACTGATCACGTGGCTGATCATACACTGTTCACGTGTCTGACCATGCACTGATCACGTGGCTGATCATGCACTGCTCACGTAACTGATCATGCACTGATCACGTGGCTATCATGCACTGATCACGTGGCTGAACATGCACTGTTCACGTGGCTGATCACACACCTGTCACGTGACATATCATGCACTGATCACGTGGCACTCATGCACTGATCACGTGGCTGATCATACTCTGCTCACGTAACTCATGCACACATCACGTGGCTATCATGCACTGCTCACGTGGCTGTCATGGAATGATCACGTAGCAACCATATACTGGTAACGTGACTGATCATGCAATGATCACGTAAATGATCATGCACTGTTCACGTGACTGATCATGTACTGATCACGTGACTGATCATGCACTGACCACGTGGCTATCATGCTCTGCTCACGTGGCTGATCATGCAACGATCACGTAGCAACCATGTACTGGTCACGTGACTGATCATGCACTGATCACGTAATTGATCCTGCACTGATCACGTGGCTCATCATGCACTGATCACGTGGCTGATCACACATGTATCACGTGACTGATCATGCACTGATCCCGTGGCTCTCATGCACTGATCACGTGGCTGTCATGCACTGATCACGTGGATATCATGCACTGATCACGTGGCTGATCACACACGTATCACATGACTGATCATGCACTGATCACGTGGCTATCATGCACTGATCACGTGGCTATCATGCACTGATCACGTGGCTGATCAGGCAATGATCACGAGCTACCATGTACTGGTCACGTGACTGATCATGCACTGATCACGAATTGATCATGCACTGATCATGTGGCTGATCATGCACTGATCACGTGGCTGATCATACACTGATCACATAACTGATCATGCACTGATCACGTGACTGATCATGCACTGATCACGTGGCTATCATGCACTGATCACTTGGCTGCATGCACTGATCACGTGCCTGGTCATGCACTGATCACGTGGCTGATCATGCACTGATCACGTGACTGATCATGCACTGATCACTGTCTGATCATGCACTGATCACGTGGCTATCATGCACTGCTCACGTGGCTGATCATGCCATGATCACGCAGCGACCATGTACTGGTCACATGACTGATCATGCACTGATCACGTGACTGATCATGCAGTGATCACGTGGCTATCATGAACTACTCACGTGGCTGATCATGCAATGATCATGTAGCTACCATGTACAGGTCACGTGAATGATCATACACCATCAGGTGACTGATCATGCACTGATCACGTGGCTATCATGCACTGATCACGTGACTGATCATGCACTGTTCACGCCTATATCATGCACTGATCACATGACTGCCCATGCACTGATCACGTGGATGATCATACACTAATCTTGTGACAGATCATGCACTGATCACGTGGCTGATCATGCACTGATACCGTGACTGAGCGTGGACTGATCACATGACTATCATGTAGTGATCACGTGACTTAATGGCGCCGATCATGTGACTGATCATGCGCTGATCATGTTTGCTATCATACACTGATCATGTGCCTCTGGAGGCAATAAACAAAGAGCTGAGTAGGCACGAATCAAACAGTCAGCAGGCAATAATCATGGAACTCAGGTGTGAGGAATCATGCTGCTCAGCTGGCAATAATCAAGCAGCTGAGCAGGCAGGAATTACGCAGCACAGCTGGCAATTGTCAAGCAGATGACAGGCAGGAATCGTGCAGCTCAGCTGGCAATTGTCAAGCAGATGAGCAGACAGTAATCACGCAGCTCAGCAGGCCCAGATCACGTGACTGAGCATGCACTGTTCACGTGGCTGATCATACACTGATCACGCGATGATCATGCACTGATCACTTGGATATCATGCACTGATCACGGCTGATCATACACTGTTCACGTGTCTGACCATGCACTGATCACGTGGCTGATCATACACTGCTCACGTAACTGATCATGCACTGATCACGTGGCTATCATGCACTGATCACGTGGCTGAACATGCACTGATCACGTGGCTGATCACACACTGTCACGTGACATATCATGCACTGATCACGTGGCACTCATGCACTGATCACGTGGCTGATCATACTCTGCTCACGTAATGATCATGCACAGATCACGTGGCTATCATGCACTGCTCACGTGGCTGATCATGGAATGATCACGAGCAACCATATACTGGTCACGTGACTGATCATGCACTGATCACGTATCATGCACTGTCTGACTGCATGACTGATCACGTACTGATCATGCACTGATCACGTGGCTATCATGCACTGATCACGTGGCTGATCATGCACTGATCACGAGCTATCATGCACTGATCACGTGACTGATCATGCACTGATCACGACTCATGCACTGATCACGTGGCTGATCATGCACTGATCACGTGACTGATCATGCACTGATCACGTGACTATCATGCACTGATCACGTGGCTCATCATGCACTGATCAAGTGGCTGATCATGCACTGATCACGTGGCTATCATACTGATCACGTGACTGATCATGCACTGATCACGTAACTGATCATGCACTGATCACGTGGCTGATCATGCACTGATCACGTGGCTGATCATACACTGATCACGTGACTGATCATGCACTGATCACGTAACTGATCATGCACTGATCACGTGGCTGATCATGCACTGATCACGTGGCTGATCATGCACTGATCACGTGACTGATCATGCACTGATCTCGTGGCTGATCATGCACTGATCACGTGGCTATCATGCACTGCACGTGGCTGATCATGCCATGATCACGCAGCTACCATGTACTGGTCACATGACTGATCATGCACTGATCACGTGACTGATCATGCAGTGATCACGTGGCTATCATGAACTATCACACGTGGCTGATCATGCAATGATCATGTAGCTACCATGTACAGGTCACGTGAATGATCATACACCCATCAGGTGACTGATCATGCACTGATCACGTGGCTATCATGCACTGATCACGAGACTGATCATGCACTGTTCACGTCTATACATGCACTGATCATGACTGCCTGCACTGATCACGTGGATGATCATACACTAATCTTGTGACAGATCATGCACTGACGTGGCTGATCATGCACTGATACCGTGACTGAGCATGGACTGATCACATGACTATCATGCAGTGATCACGTGACTTAATGGCGCTGATCATGTGACTGATCATGCGCTGATCATGTTTGCTATCATACACTGATCATGTGCCTCTGGAGGCAATAAACAAAGAGCTGAGTAGGCACGAATCAAACAGTCAGCAGGCAATAATCATGGAACTCAGGTGTGAGGAATCATGCTGCTCAGCTGGCAATAATCAAGCAGCTGAGCAGGCAGGAATTACGCAGCACAGCTGGCAATTGTCAAGCAGATGACAGGCAGGAATCGTGCAGCTCAGCTGGCAATTGTCAAGCAGATGAGCAGACAGTAATCACGCAGCTCAGCAGGCCCTGATCACGTGACTGAGCATGCACTGTTCACGTGGCTGATCATACTGACGTGATGATCATGCACTGATCATGGATATCATGCACTGATCACGTGGCTGATCATCACTGCACTGATGCACTGATCACGTGGCTGATCATGCACTGATCACGTAACTGATCATGCACTGATCACGTGGCTATCATGCACTGATCACGTGGCTGAACATGCACTGTTCACGTGGCTGATCACACACCTGTCACGTGACATATCATGCACTGATCACGGTCACTCATGCACTGATCACGTGGCTGATCACACTGCTCACGTAACTCATGCACACATCACGTGGCTATCATGCACTGCTCACGTGGCTGTCATGGAATGATCACGTAGCAACCATATACTGGTAACGTGACTGATCATGCAAAGATCACGCAAATGATCATGCACTGTTCACGTGACTGATCATGTACTGATCACGTGACTGATCATGCACTGACCACGTGGCTATCATGCTCTGCTCACGTGGCTGATCATGCAACTGATCACGTAGCAACCATGTACTGGTCACGTGACTGATCATGCACTGATCATGTAATTGATCCTGCACTGATCACGTGGCTCATCATGCACTGATCACGTGGCTGATCACACATGTATCACGTGACTGATCATGCACTGATCACGTGGCTCTCATGCACTGATCACGTGGCTGTCATGCACTGATCACGTGGATATCATGCACTGATCACGTGGCTGATCACACGATCATCATGACTGATCATGCACTGATCACGGCTATCATGCACTGATCACGTGGCTATCATGCACTGATCACGTGGCTGATCATGCACTGATCACGTGAGCTACATGTACTGGTCACGTGACTGATCATGCACTGATCACGCAATTGATCATGCACTGATCATGTGGCTGATCATGCACTGATCACGTGCTGATCATGCACTGATCACATGACTGATCATGCACTGATCACGTGACTGATCATGCACTGATCGCGTGGCTATCATGCACTGATCACGTGGCTGATCATGCACTGATCACGTGACTGATCATGCACTGATCACGGCTGATCATGCACTGATCACGTGACTGATCATGCACTGATCACGTGTCTGATCATGCACTGATCACGTGGCTATCATGCACTGCTCACGTGGCTGATCATGCCATGATCACGCAGCTACCATGTACTGGTCACATGACTGATCATGCACTGATCACGTGACTGATCATGCAGTGATCACGTGGCTATCATGAACTACTCAAGTGGCTGATCATGCAATGATCATGTAGCTACCATGTACAGGTCACGTGAATGATCATACACCCATCAGGTGACTGATCATGCACTGATCACGTGGCTATCATGCACTGATCACGAGACTGATCATGCACTGTTCACGCCTATATCATGCACTGATCACATGACTGCCCATGCACTGATCACGTGGATGATCATAGACTAATCTTGTGACAGATCATGCACTGATCACGTGGCTGATCATGCACTGATACCGTGACTGAGCATGGACTGATCACATGACTATCATGTAGTGATCACGTGACTTAATGGCGCTGATCATGTGACTGATCATGCGCTGATCATGTTTGCTATCATACACTGATCATGTGCCTCTGGAGGCAATAAACAAAGAGCTGAGTAGGCACGAATCAAACAGTCAGCAGGCAATAATCATGGAACTCAGGTGTGAGGAATCATGCTGCTCAGCTGGCAATAATCAAGCAGCTGAGCAGGCAGGAATTACGCAGCACAGCTGGCAATTGTCAAGCAGATGACAGGCAGGAATCGTGCAGCTCAGCTGGCAATTGTCAAGCAGATGAGCAGACAGTAATCACGCAGCTCAGCAGGCACTGATCACGTGACTGAGCATGCACTGTTCACGTGGCTGATCATACACTGATCACGTGATGATCATGCACTGATCACTTGGATATCATGCACTGATCACGTGGCTGATCATACACTGTTCACGTGTCTGACCATGCACTGATCACGTGGCTGATCATACACTGCTCACGTAACTGATCATGCACTGATCACGTGGCTATCATGCACTGATCACGTGGCTGAACATGCACTGTTCACGTGGCTGATCACACACTGTCACGTGACATATCATGCACTGATCACGTGGCACTCATGCACTGATCACGTGGCTGATCATACTGATCACGTAACTCATGCACACATCACGGCTATCATGCACTGCTCACGTGGCTGTCATGGAATGATCACGAGCACCATATACTGGTCACGTGATGATCATGCAGATCACATCATGCACTGTTCACGTGACCGATCATGCACTGATCACGTGACTGATCATGCACTGATCACGTGGCTATCATGCACTGCTCACGTGGCTGATCATGCACGATCACGTAGCAACCATGTACTGGTCACGTGACTGATCATGCACTGATCACGTAATTGATCATGCACTGATCACGTGGCTCATCATGCACTGATCACGTGGCTGATCACACATGATCACGTGACTGATCATGCACTGATCACGTGGCTATCATGCACTGATCACGTGGCTGTCATGCACTGATCACGTGGATATCATGCACTGATCACGTGGCTGATCACACACGATCACATGACTGATCATGCACTGATCACGTGGCTATCATGCACTGATCACGTGGCTATCATGCACTGATCACGTGGCTGATCATGCACTGATCACGAGCTATCATGCACTGACACGTGACTGATCATGCACTGATCACGTGACTGATCATGCACTGATCACGTGGCTGATCATGCACTGATCACGTGGCTGATCATGCACTGATCACGTAACTGATCATGCACTGATCACGTGACTGATCATGCACTGATCACGTGGCTATCATGCACTGATCACGTGGCTGATCATGCACTGATCACGCAGCTGATCATGCACTGATCACGTGACTGATCATGCACTGATCACGTGACTGATCATGCACTGATCACGTGACTGATCATGCACTGATCACTGGCTATCATGCACTGATCACGTGACTGATCATGCACTGATCACAGTGCTGATCATGCACTGATCACGTGACTGATCATACTGATCACGTGACTGATCATGCACTGATCACGTGGCTATCATGCACTGATCACGTGGCTGATCATGCACTGATCACGTAGCTACCATGCACTGGTCACGTGGCTGATCATGCACTGATCACGTCTGATCATGCACTGATCACGTGGCTATCATGCACTGATCACCTGATGATCATGCACTGATCACACGTGGCTGATCATGCACTGATCACGTGACTGATCATGCACTGATCACGTGGCTGATCATGCACTGATCACGTGGCTATCATGCACTGATCACGTAGCTATCATGCACTGATCACGTGGCTATCATGCACTGATCACGTGGCTGATCATGCACTGATCACGTGGCTGATCATGCACTGATCACGTGGCTGACATACACTGATCACGTGATGATGCACTGATCACGTGGCTGATCATGCACTGATCACGTGGCTGATCATGCACTGATCACGTGACTGATCATGCACTGATCATGTATGATCATGCACTGATCACGTGCTGATCATGCACTGATCACGTGGCTGATCATGCACTGATCACGTGGCTGATCATGCACTGATCACGTGCTGATCACACTGACTGATCACGTGACTGATCATGCACTGATCACGTGGCTGATCATGCACTGATCACGTGGCTGATCATGCACTGATCACGTGACTGATCATGCACTGATCACGTGACTGATCATGCACTGATCACGTGGCTATCATGCACTGATCACGTGGCTGATCATGCATGATCACGCAGCTACCATGTACTGGTCACATGACTGATCATGCACTGATCACGTGACTGATCATGCACTGATCACGTGGCTATCATGCACTACTCACGTGGCTGATCATGCAATGATCATGTAGCTACCATGTACAGGTCACGTGAATGATCATGCACCCATCAGGTGACTGATCATGCACTGATCACGTGGCTATCATGCACTGATCACGAGACTGATCATGCACTGATCACGTCTATATCATGCACTGATCACATGACTGCATGCACTGATCACGTGGATGATCATACACTAATCATGTGACAGATCATGCACTGATCACGTGGCTGATCATGCACTGATACCGTGACTGAGCATGGACTGATCACATGACTATCATGTAGTGATCACGTGACTTAATGGCGCTGATCATGTGACTGATCATGCGCTGATCATGTTTGCTATCATACACTGATCATGTGCCTCTGGAGGCAATAAACAAAGAGCTGAGTAAGCACGAATCAAACAGTCAGCAGGCAATAATCATGGAACTCAGGTGTGAGGAATCATGCTGCTCAGCTGGCAATAATCAAGCAGCTGAGCAGGCAGGAATTACGCAGCACAGCTGGCAATTGTCAAGCAGATGACAGGCAGGAATCGTGCAGCTCAGCTGGCAATTGTCAAGCAGATGAGCAGACAGTAATCACGCAGCTCAGCAGGCCCTGATCACGTGACTGAGCATGCACTGTTCACGTGGCTGATCATACACTGATCACGTGATGATCATGCACTGATCACTTGGATATCATGCACTGATCACGTGGCTGATCATACACTGTTCACGTGTCTGATCATGCACTGATCACGTGGCTATCATGCACTGATCACGTGGCTGAACATGCACTGATCACGTGGCTGATCACACACACCTGTCACGTGACATATCATGCACTGATCACGTGGCACTCATGCACTGATCACGTGGCTGATCATACTCTGCTCACGTAACTCATGCACACATCACGTGGCATCATGCACTGCTCACGTGGCTCGTCATGAACACGTAGCAACCATATACTGGCACGTGACTGATCATGCAAAGATCACGTAAATGATCATGCACTGTTCACGTGACTGATCATGTACTGATCACGTGACTGATCATGCACTGATCACGTGGCTATCATGCACTGCTCACGTGGCTGATCATGCAATGATCACGTAGCAACCATGTACTGGTCACGCGACTGATCATGCACTGATCACGTAATTGATCCTGCACTGATCACGTGGCTCATCATGCACTGATCACGTGGCTGATCACACATGTATCACGTGACTGATCATGCACTGATCACGTGGCTATCATGCACTGATCACGTGGCTGTCATGCACTGATCACGGATATCATGCACTGATCACGTGGCTGATCACACACGTATCATGACTGATCATGCACTGATCACGTGCATCATGCACTGATCACGTGGCATCATGCACTGATCACGTGGCTGATCATGCACTGATCACGTGGCTGATCATGCACATCACACTGATCATGCACTGATCACGATGATCATGCAATGATGATCATGCACTGATCACGTGGCTGATCATGCACTGATCACGTGGCTGATCATGCACTGATCACGTGATCATGCATCATGATGCACGTGACTGATCATGCACTGATCACGTGACTATCATGCACTGATCACGTGGCTGATCACTGATCACTGATCATGCACTGATCATGGCTGATCATGCACTGATCACGTGGCTATCATGCACTGATCACGACTGACATACTGATCACGACTGATCATGCACTGATCACGTGGCTGATCATGCACTGATCACGTGACTGATCATGCACTGATCCGTGGCTGATCATGCACTGATCACGTGGCTATCATGCACTGATCACGTGGCTGATCATGCCATGATCACGCAGCTACCATGCACTGGTCACATGACTGATCATGCACTGATCACGTGACTGATCATGCACTGATCACGTGGCTATCATGCACTACTCACGTGGCTGATCATGCAATGATCATGTAGCTACCATGTACAGGTCACGTGAATGATCATACACCCATCAGGTGACTGATCATGCACTGATCACGTGGCTATCATGCACTGATCACACTGATCATGCACTGATCACGTCTATATCATGCACTGATCACATGACTGCCATGCACTGATCACGTGGATGATCATACACTAATCATGTGACTGATCATGCACTGATCACGTGGCTGATCATGCACTGATACGTGACTGAGCATGGACTGATCACATGACTATCATGTAGTGATCACGTGACTTAATGCGCTGATCATGTGACTGATCATGCGCTGATCATGTTTGCTATCATACACTGATCATGTGCCTCTGGAGGCAATAAACAAAGAGCTGAGTAGGCACGAATCAAACAGTCAGCAGGCAATAATCATGGAACTCAGGTGTGAGGAATCATGCTGCTCAGCTGGCAATAATCAAGCAGCTGAGCAGGCAGGAATTGCAGCACAGCTGGCAATTGTCAAGCAGATGACAGGCAGGAATCGTGCAGCTCAGCTGGCAATTGTCAAGCAGATGAGCAGACAGTAATCACGCAGCTCAGCAGGCCCTGATCACGTGACTGAGCATGCACTGATCACGTGGCTGATCATGCACTGATCACGTGATGATCATGCACTGATCACGTGGCTGATCATACACTGATCACGTGTCTGACATGCACTGATCACGTGGCTGATCATGCACTGATCACGTAACTGATCATGCACTGATCACGTGGCTATCATGCACTGATCACGTGGCTGAACATGCACTGTTCACGTGGCTGATCATACACTGATCACGCGATGACTGATGCATGCACTGATCACGTGGCATCATGCACTGATCACGTGGCTGATCATACACTGATCACGAATCATGCACTGATCACGGCTATCATGCACTGATCACGGTCGTCATGGAATGATCACGTAGCAACCATATACTGGTCACGTGACTGATCATGCAAAGATCACGAATGATCATGCACTGTTCACGTGACTGATCATGTACTGATCACGTGACTGATCATGCACTGATCACGGGATCACTCTGCTCACGTGGCTGATCATAACCATCACGAGCAACCATGTACTGGTCACGTGACTGATCATGCACTGATCACGTAATTGATCATGCACTGATCACGTGGCTCATCATGCACTGATCACGTGGCTGATCACACATGTATCACGTGACTGATCATGCACTGATCACGGCTCTCATGCACTGATCACGTGGCTGTCATGCACTGATCACGTGATATCATGCACTGATCACGTGGCTGATCACACTGTATCACATGACTGATCATGCACTGATCACGTGGCTATCATGCACTGATCACGTGGCTATCATGCACTGATCACGTGGCTGATCATGCAATGATCACGTGGCTACCATGTACTGGTCACGTGACTGATCATGCACTGATCACGAATTGATCATGCATGATCACGCTGATCATGCACTGATCACGGCTGATCATGCACTGATCACATGATCATGCACTGATCACGTGACTGATCATGCACTGATCACGTGGCTATCTGCACTGATCACGTGGCTGGACATGCACTGATCACGTGCTGATCATGCACTGATCACGTGGCTGATCATGCACTGATCACGTGACTGATCATGCACTGATCACGTGGCTGATCATGCACTGATCACGTGGCTATCATGCACTGCTCACGTGGCTGATCATGCATGATCACGCAGCTACCATGTACTGGTCACATGATGATCATGCACTGATCACGTGACTGATCATGCACTGATCACGTGGCTATCATGCACTACTCACGTGGCTGATCATGCATGATCACGTAGCTACCATGTACAGGTCACGTGAATGATCATACACCCATCAGGTGACTGATCATGCACTGATCACGTGGCTATCATGCACTGATCACGTGACTGATCATGCACTGTTCACGCCTATATCATGCACTGATCACATGACTGCCCATGCACTGATCACGTGGATGATCATACACTAATCATGTGACAGATCATGCACTGATCACGTGGCTGATCATGCACTGATACCGTGACTGAGCATGGACTGATCACATGACTATCATGTAGTGATCACGTGACTTAATGGCGCTGATCATGTGACTGATCATGCGCTGATCATGTTTGCTATCATACACTGATCATGTGCCTCTGGAGGCAATAAACAAAGAGCTGAGTAGGCACGAATCAAACAGTCAGCAGGCAATAATCATGGAACTCAGGTGTGAGGAATCATGCTGCTCAGCTGGCAATAATCAAGCAGCTGAGCAGGCAGGAATTACGCAGCACAGCTGGCAATTGTCAAGCAGATGACAGGCAGGAATCGTGCAGCTCAGCTGGCAATTGTCAAGCAGATGAGCAGACAGTAATCACGCAGCTCAGCAGGCCCAGATCGCGTGACTGAGCATGCACTGTTCACGTGGCTGATCATACACTGATCACGTGATGATCATGCACTGATCACTTGGATATCATGCACTGATCACGGCTGATCATACACTGTTCACGTTCTGACCATGCACTGATCACGTGGCTGATCATGCACTGATCACGAATGATCATGCACTGATCACGTGGCTATCATGCACTGATCACGTGGCTGCATGCACTGTTCACGTGGCTGATCACACACTGTCACGCATGATCATGCACTGATCACGTGGCACTCATGCACTGATCACGGCTGATCATACACTGCTCACGTAACTCATGCACACATCACGGCTATCATGCACTGCTCACGTGGCTGATCATGTGAATGATCACGTAGCAACCATATACTGGTCACGTGACTGATCATGCAAAGATCAGCGATCATGCACTGATCACGTGACTGATCATGTACTGATCACGTGACTGATCATGCACTGATCACGTGGCTACATGCTGCTCACGTGGCTGATCATGCACAGATCACGGCAATCATGTACTGCGTGACTGATCATGCACTGATCACGTAACTGATCATGCACTGATCACGTGACATCATGCACTGATCACGTGGCTGATCGCACGTATCACGTGATGATGCACTGATCACGTGGCTCATCATGCACTGATCACGTGGCTGATGCACTGATCACGTGGATATCATGCACTGATCATGGCTGATCACACACGATCATGTGACTGATCATGCACTGATCACGGCTACTGATCATGCACTGATCACGTGGCATCATGCACTGATCACGGCTGATCATGCAATGATCACGCAGCTACCATGTACTGGTCACGAACTGATCATGCACTGATCACGTGACTGATCATGCACTGATCATGTGGCATCATGCACTGATCACGTGGCTGATCATGCTGATGATCATGTGCAACTGATCACACTGATCACGTGACTGATCATGCACTGATCACGGCTATCATGCACTGATCACGTGGCTATCATACACTGATCATGCCTGGTCACACTGATCACGGCTGATCATGCACTGATCACGTGACTGATCATGCACTGATCACGTGGCTGATCATGCACTGATCACGTGGCATCATGCACTGATCACGTGGCTGATCATGCCATGATCACGCAGCTACCATGTACTGGATCATGACTGATCATGCACTGATCACGTGACTGATCATGCACTGATCACGTGGCTATCATGCACTACTCACGTGGCTGAACATGCAATGATCATGTAGCTACCATGTACAGGCACGTGAATGATCATACACCCATCAGGTGACAGATCATGCACTGATCACGTGGCTATCATGCACTGATCACGTGACTGATCATGCACTGATCACGTCTATATCATGCACTGATCACATGACTGCCCATGCACTGATCACGGATGATCATACACTGATCTTGTGACAGATCATGCACTGATCACGTGGCATCATGCAGATACACGTGACTGAGCATGGACTGATCACATGACTATCATGTAGTGATCACGTGACTTAATGCTGATCATGTGACTGATCATGCACTGATCATGTTTGCTATCATACACTGATCATGTGCCTCTGAAATAAACAAAGAGCTGAGTAGGTACGAATCAAACAGTCAGCAGGCATAATCATGGAACTCATGAGGAATCATGCTGCTCAGCTGGCAATAATCAAGCAGCTGAGCAGGCAGGAATTATGCAGCACAGCTGGCAATTGTCAAGCAGATGACAGGCAGGAATCGTGCAGCTCAGCTGGCATTGTCAAGCAGATGAGCAGACAGTAATCACGCAGCTCAGCAGGCCCTGATCACGTGACTGAGCATGCACTGTTCACGTGGCTGATCATACACTGATCACGTGATGATCATGCACTGATCACTTGGCTATCATGCACTGATCACGTGGCTGATCATACACTGTTCACGTGCTGACCATGCACTGATCACGTGGCTGATCATACACTGCTGTTGATCATGCACTGATCACGTGGCTGATCATGCACTGATCACGAACTGATCATGCACTGACGTGGCTATCATGCACTGATCACGTGGCTGATCATGCACTGATCACGTGGCTGATCACACACCTGTCACGTGATATCATGCACTGATCACGCGGCACTCATGCACTGATCACGCTGATCATACTCTGCTCACGTAACTGATCGCACACATCACGTGGCTATCATGCACTGCTCACGTGGCTCGTCATGGAACGATCACGTAGCAACCATATACTGGTCACGTGACTGATCATGCAAAGATCACGAATGATCATGCACTGTTCACGTGACTGATCATGTACTGATCACGTGACTGATCATGCACTGACCACGCGGCTATCATGCTCTGCTCACGTGGCTGATCATGCAACTGATCACGAGCAACCATGTACTGGTCACGTGACTGATCATGCACTGATCACGTAATTGATCCTGCACTGATCACGCGGCTCATCATGCACTGATCACGTGGCTGATCACACATGATCACGTGATTGATCATGCACTGATCACGTGGCTCTCATGCACTGATCACGTGCTGCATGCACTGATCACGTGGATATCATGCACTGATCACGTGGCTGATCACACACTGATCACATGACTGATCACGTGCACTGATCACGTGGCTATCATGCACTGATCACGTGGCTATCATGCACTGATCGCGTGGCTGATCAGGCAATGATCACGAGCTACCATGTACTGGTCACGTGACTGATCATGCACTGATCACGTAATTGATCATGCACTGATCACGTGGCTGATCATGCACTGATCACGTGGCTGATCATACACTGATCACGTAACTGATCATGCACTGATCACGTGACTGATCATGCACTGATCACGTGGCTATCATGCACTGATCACGTGGCTGATCATACACTGATCACGTGCCTGATCATGCACTGATCACGTGGCTGATCATGCACTGATCACGTGGACTGATCATGCACTGATCACGTGTCTGATCATGCACTGATCACGTGGCTATCATGCACTGTCACGTGGCTGATCATGCCATGATCACGCAGCTACGCATGCACTTGTCACATGACTGATCATGCACTGATCACGTGATGACTGCGTGATCACGTGGCTATCATGCACTACTCACGGCTGATCATGCATGATCATGTAGCTACCATGTACAGGTCACGTGAATGATCATACACCCATCAGGTGACTGATCATGCACTGATCACGTGGCTATCATGCACTGATCACGACTGATCATGCACTGTTCACGTCTATATCATGCACTGATCACATGACTCGATGCACTGATCATGGATGATCATACACTAATCTTGTGACAGATCATGCACTGATCACGCTGATCATGCACTGATACCGTGACTGAGCATGGACTGATCACATGACTATCATGTAGTGATCACGTGACTTAATGGCGCTGATCATGTGACTGATCATGCGCTGATCATGTTTGCTATCATACACTGATCATGTGCCTCTGGAGGCAACAAAGAGCTGAGTAGGCACGAATCAAACAGTCAGCAGGCAATAATCATGGAACTCAGTGTGAGGAATCATGCTGCTCAGCTGGCAATAATCAAGCAGCTGAGCAGGCAGGAATTACGCAGCACAGCTGGCAATTGTCAAGCAGATGACAGGCAGGAATCGTGCAGCTCAGCTGGCAATTGTCAAGCAGATGAGCAGACAGTAATCACGCAGCTCAGCAGGCCCTGATCACGTGACTGAGCATGCACTGTTCACGTGGCTGATCATACACTGATCACGTGATGATCATGCACTGATCACTTGGATATCATGCACTGATCACGTGGCTGATCATACACTGTTCACGTGTCTGACCATGCACTGATCACGTGGCTGATCATACACTGCTCACGTAACTGATCATGCACTGATCACGTGGCTATCATGCACTGATCACGTGCTGAACATGCACTGTTCACGTGGCTGATCACACACTGTCACGTGACATATCATGCACTGATCACGTGGCTCATGCACTGATCACGTGGCTGATCATACTCTGCTCACGTAACTCATGCACATCACGTGGCTATCATGCACTGCTCACGTGGCTATCATGCGGAATGATCACGCTGAACCATATCAGTAACGCTGATGACATGCACAGATCACGAATGATCATGCACTGTTCACGTGATGATCATGTAATTGACTGATCATGCACTGATCACGTGGCTATCATGCACTGCTCACGTGGCTGATCATGCAACGATCACGAGCAACTATACTCACGTGACTGATCATGCACTGATCACGTAATTGATCATGCACTGATCACGTGGCTCATCATGCACTGATCACGTGGCTGATCATGTATCACGTGACTGATCATGCACTGATCCCGGCTCATGCACTGATCACGGCTGTCATGCACTGATCACGTGGATATCATGCACTGATCACGTGGCTGATCACACACGATCACATGACTGATCATGCACTGATCACATTATCATGCACTGACACGTGGCATCATGCACTGATCACGTGGCTGATCATGCACTGATCACGTAGCTACCATGCACTGATCACGTGACTGATCATGCACTGATCACGTAACTGATCATGCACTGATCATGGCTGATCATGCACTGATCACGTGGCTGATCATGCACTGATCACGTAACTGATCATGCACTGATCACGTGATGATCATGCACTGATCACGTGGCATCATGCACTGATCATGGCTGGACATGCACTGATCACGCAACTGATCATGCACTGATCACGTGGCTGATCATGCACTGATCACGTGACTGATCATGCACTGATCACGTGACTGATCATGCACTGATCACGTGGCTATCATGCACTGATCACGTGGCTGATCATGCATGATCACGCAGCTACCATGTACTGGTCACATGACTGATCATGCACTGATCACGTGACTGATCATGCACTGATCACGTGGCTATCATGCACTACTCACGTGGCTGATCATGCAATGATCTGTAGCTACTATGGTCACGTGAATGATCATACTCCCATCAGGTGACTGATCATGCACTGATCACGTGCTATCATGCACTGATCACAGACTGATCATGCACTGATCACGTCTATATCATGCACTGATCACATGACTGCCATGCACTGATCACGTGGATGATCATACACTAATCAGTGCAGATCATGCACTGATCACGTGGCTGATCATGCACTGATACCGACTGAGCATGGACTGATCACATGACTATCATGTAGTGATCACGTGACTTAATGGCACTGATCATGTGACTGATCATGCGCTGATCATGTTTGCTATCATACACTGATCATGTGCCTCTGGAGGCAATAAACAAAGAGCTGAGTAGGCACGAATCAAACAGTCAGCAGGTAATCATGAACTCAGGTGTGAGGAATCATGCTGCTCAGCTGGCAATAATCAAGCAGCTGAGCAGGCAGGAATTATGCAGCACAGCTGGCAATTGTCAAGCAGATGACAGGCAGGAATCGTGCAGCTCAGCCACAATTGTCAAGCAGATGAGCAGACAGTAATCACGCAGCTCAGCAGGCCCTGATCACGTGACTGAGCATGCACTGTTCACGTGGCTGATCATACACTGATCACGTGATGATCATGCACTGATCACGTGGATATCATGCACTGATCACGGCATCATGCACTGATCACGCTGATCATGCACTGATCACGGTGACTATCGGCCTGATCACACGGTTGATCATGCACTGATCACGTGGCTGATCATACACTGATCACGACTGATCATGCACTGATCACGGCTATCATGCACTGATCACGTGGCTGAATCATGCATCATTCGCCACTGATCATGCACACCCACATGGATATCATGCACTGATCACGTGGCACTCATGCACTGATCACGTGGCTGATCATACTCTGCTCACGAATCTTCATGCACAATGATCACGTACATCATGCACTGATCACGCGCTCGCCATGGAATGATCACGCAGGCAACCATATACTGAACGTGACTGATCATGTGCATCACGCCGTGAAATGATCATGCACTGTTCATTGATGATCATACTGATCACGTGACTGATCATGCACTGATCACGTGGCTATCATGCACTGATCACGTGGCTGATCATGCAACGATCACCAGCAACCATGTACTGGTCATGGACTGATCATGCACTGATCACGTAATTGATCTCAGCACTGATCACGCTCATCATGCACTGATCACGTGGCTGATCACACATGATCACGTGACTGATCATGCACTGATCACGGCTATCATGCACTGATCACGTGGCTGATCATGCACTGATCACGTGGATATCATGCACTGATCATGGCTGATCACACACTGTATCACGTGACTGATCATGCACTGATCACGGCTATCATGCACTGATCACGTGGCTATCATGCACTGACACGTGGCTGATCATGCAATGATCACGTAGCTACCATGTACTGGTCACGAACTGATCATGCACTGATCACGAATGATCATGCACTGATCACGTGGCTGATCATGCACTGATCACGTGGCTGATCATGCACTGATCACGTGACTGATCATGCACTGATCACGTGGCTGATCATGCACTGATCACGTGCTATCATGCACTGATCACGTGGCTGGACATGCACTGATCACGTGCTGATCATGCACTGATCACGTGGCTGATCATGCACTGATCACGTGACTGATCATGCACTGATCTCGTTGATCATGCACTGATCACGTGGCTATCATGCACTGCTCACGTGGCTGATCATGCCATGATCACGCAGCTACCATGTACTGGTCACATGACTGATCATGCACTGATCACGTGATCGATCATGCACTGATCACGTGGCTATCATGCACTACTCACGTGGCTGATCATGCAATGATCATGTAGCTACCATGTACGGTCACGTGAATGATCATACACCCATCAGGTGACTGATCATGCACTGATCACGTGGCTATCATGCACTGATCACGAGACTGATCATGCACTGTTCACGCCTATATCATGCACTGATCACATGACTGCATGCACTGATCACGTGGATGATCATACACAATCTTGTGATCATGCACTGATCACGTGGCTGATCATGCACTGATACCGTGACTGAGCATGGACTGATCACATGACTATCATGTAGTGATCACGTGACTTAATGGCGCTGATCATGTGACTGATCATGCGCTGATCATGTTTGCTATCATACACTGATCATGTGCCTCTGGAGGCAATAAACAAAGAGCTGAGTAGGCACAATCAAACAGTCAGCAGGCAATAATCATGGAACTCAGGTGTGAGGAATCATGCTGCTCAGCTGGCAATAATCAAGCAGCTGAGCAGGCAGGAATTACGCAGCACAGCTGGCAATTGTCAAGCAGATGACAGGCAGGAATCGTGCAGCTCAGCTGGCAATTGTCAAGCAGATGAGCAGACAGTAATCACGCAGCTCAGCAGGCCCAGATCACGTGACTGAGCATGCACTGTTCACGTGGCTGATCATACACTGATCACGTGATGATCATGCACTGATCACTTGGATATCATGCACTGATCACGTGGCTGATCATACACTGTTCACGTGTCTGACCATGCACTGATCACGTGGCTGATCATACACTGCTCACGTAACTGATCATGCACTGATCACGTGGCTATCATGCACTGATCACGTGGCTGATCATGCACTGTTCACGTGGCTGATCACACACCTGTCACGTGACATATCATGCACTGATCACGTGGCACTCATGCACTGATCACGTGGCTGATCATACTCTGCTCACGTAACTCATGCACACATCACGTGGCTATCATGCACTGCTCACGTGGCTGTCATGGAATGATCACGATACCATATACTGGTCACGTGACTGATCATGCACAGATCACGAAATGATCATGCACTGTTCACGTGACTGATCATGCACTGATCACGTGACTGATCATGCACTGATCACGTGGCTATCATGCACTGCTCACGTGGCTGATCATGCAACTGATCACGTAGCAACCATGCACTGGTCACGTGACTGATCATGCACTGATCATAATTGATCATGCACTGATCACGTGGCTCATCATGCACTGATCACGTGGCTGATCACACATGATCACGTGACTGATCATGCACTGATCACGTGGCTATCATGCACTGATCACGTGACTGTCATGCACTGATCACGTGGATATCATGCACTGATCACGTGGCTGATCACACACGTCACGACTGATCATGCACTGATCACGTGGCTATCATGCACTGATCACGTGGCTATCATGCACTGATCACGGCTGATCATGCGATCACGAGCTATCATGTACTGGTCACGTGACTGATCATGCACTGATCACGTAATTGATCATGCACTGATCATGTGGCTGATCATGCACTGATCACGTGGCTGATCATGCACTGATCACGTAATGATCATGCACTGATCACGTGACTGATCATGCACTGATCACGTGGCTATCATGCACTGATCACTGGCTGGACATGCACTGATCACGTACTGGTCATGCACTGATCACGTGGCTGATCATGCACTGATCACGTGACTGATCATGCACTGATCACGTGACTGATCATGCACCGATCACGCGGCTATCATGCACTGATCACGTGGCTGATCATGCCATGATCACGCAGCTACCATGTACTGGTCACATGACTGATCATGCACTGATCACGTGACTGATCATGCACTGATCACGTGGCTATCATGCACTACTCACGTGGCTGATCATGCAATGATCATGTAGCTACCATGTACAGGTCACGTGAATGATCATACACCCATCAGGTGACTGATCATGCACTGATCACGTGGCTATCATGCACTGATCACAGACTGATCATGCACTGATCACGTCTATATCATGCACTGATCACATGACTGCCCATGCACTGATCATGGATGATCATACACTAATCTGTGACAGATCATGCACTGATCACGTGGCTGATCATGCACTGATACCGTGACTGAGCATGGACTGATCACATGACTATCATGGTGATCACGTGACTTAATGCGCTGATCATGTGACTGATCATGCGCTGATCATGTTTGCTATCATACACTGATCATGTGCCTCTGGAGGCAATAAACAAAGAGCTGAGTAGGCACGAAAACAGTCAGCAGGCAATAATCATGGAACTCAGGTGTGAGGAATCATGCTGCTCAGCTGGCAATAATCAAGCAGCTGAGCAGGCAGGAATTACGCAGCACAGCTGGCAATTGTCAAGCAGATGACAGGCAGGAATCGTGCAGCTCAGCTGGCATTGTCAAGCAGATGAGCAGACAGTAATCACGCAGCTCAGCAGGCCCTGATCACGTGACTGAGCATGCACTGTTCACGTGGCTGATCATACACTGATCACGTGATGATCATGCACTGATCACTTGGATATCATGCACTGATCACGTGGCTGATCATGCACTGTTCACGTGTGACCATGCACTGATCACGTGGCTGATCATACACTGCTCACGTAACTGATCATGCACTGATCACGTGGCTATCATGCACTGATCACGTGGCTGAATCATGCACTGTTCACGTGGCTGATCACACACCTGTCACGCGACATATCATGCACTGATCACGGCACTCATGCACTGATCACGTGGCTGATCATACCTGCTCACGAACTCATGCACACATCACGCTATCATGCACTGCTCACGTGGCTGATCATGGAATGATCACGTAGCAACCATATACTGGTCACGTGACTGATCATGCAAGATCACGTAAATGATCATGCACTGTTCACGTGACTGATCATGCACTGATCACGTGACTGATCATGCACTGATCACGTGGCTATCATGCACTGCTCACGTGGCTGATCATGCAACGATCACGAGCAACCATGTACTGGTCACGTGACTGATCATGCACTGATCACGTAATTGATCATGCACTGATCACGTGGCTCATCATGCACTGATCACGGCTGATCACATGATCACGTGACTGATCATGCACTGATCACGTGGCTATCATGCACTGATCACGTGGCTGTCATGCACTGATCACGTGATGATCATGCACTGATCACGTGGCTGATCACACACTGATCACATGACTGATCATGCACTGATCACGGCTATCATGCACTGATCACGTGGCTATCATGCACTGATCACGTGCTGATCATGCACTGATCACGCATACATGCACTGATCACGAATGATCATGCACTGATCACGACTGATCATGCACATGATCACGTGGCTGATCATGCACTGATCATGTGACTGATCGCACTGATCACGTGACTGATCATGCACTGATCACGTGGCTGATCATGCACTGATCACGTGGCTGATCATGCACTGATCAATGGCTGGTCATGCACTGATCACGCAGATGATCACACTGATCACGTGCACTGATCATACTGATCACGTGACTGATCATGCACTGATCACGTGGCTATCATGCACTGATCACGGCTGATCATGCACTGATCACGCAGCTACCATGTACTGATCACGTGACTGATCATGCACTGATCATGGCTGATCATGCACCGATCACGGCTATCATGCATTGATCACGGCTGATCATGCAACATCACGTAGCTATCATGTACTGATCACGTGACTGATCATGCACTGATCAGTAATTGATCATGCACTGATCACGTGGCTGATCATGCACTGATCACGTGGCTGACATGCACTGATCACGTAATCACATGCACTGATCACGTGATGATCATGCACTGATCACGTGGCTATCATGCACTGATTACGGCTGGATATGCACTGATCACGTGGCTGATCATGCACTGATCACGTGGCTGATCATGCACTGATCACGACTGATCATGCACTGATCACGTGGCTGATCATGCACCGATCACGTGGCTATCGCGCACTGCTCACGTGGCTGATCATGCCATGATCACAAGCTACCATGTACTGGTCACGTGACTGATCATGCACTGATCACGTAATTGATCATGCACTGATCACGTGGCTGATCATGCACTGATCACGTGGCTGATCACACATGATCACGTGACTGATCATGCACTGATCACGTGGCTTCATACACTGATCACGTGTGACCACGCACTGATCACGTGGATATCATGCACTGATCATGGGACACCACATGCACACAGGCATCACGTGACTGATCATGCACTGATCACGTAGCTATCATGCACTGATCACGTGGCTATCATGCACTGATCACGTGACTGATCATGCACTGATCACGTGCTGATCATGCACTGGTCACGTGGCTGATCATGCACTGATCACGACTGATCATGCACTGATCACGTGGCTGATCATGCACTGATCACGTAATGATCATGCACTGATCACGTGACTGATCATGCACTGATCACGTGGCTATCATGCACTGATCACGTGGCTGATCATGCACTGATCACGTGACTGGTCATGCACTGACTACGTGGCTGATCATGCACTGATCACGTGACTGATCATGCACTGATCACGGACTGATCATGCACTGATCACGCTATCATGCACTGATCACGTGGCTGATCATGCACTGATCACGTGGCTATCATGCACTGATCACGTGGCTGAACATGCACTGTTCACGTGGTGATCATGCACTGTCACGTGATATACATGCACTGACTACGTGCTCATGCACTGATCACGTGGCTGATCATACACTGATCACGAACTCATGCACACATCAATGGCTGATCATGCACTGGCCAATATTCGCTGCGAATGATCACGTGCAACCATATACTGGCACGATTGATCATGCACTGATCACGCAGCTGATGCACCGTTCACGCGACTGATCATGCACTGTTCGATACGTGATCATGCACTGATCACGTAGCTATCATGCACTGCTCACGTGGCTGATCATGCAATGATCACGCGAGCAACCATGTACTGTCACGTGACTGATCGTGCACTGATCACGAATTGATCCTGCATCACTACCATCATGCACTGATCACGGCTGATCACACACTGTATCACGTGACTGATCATGCACTGATCCCGGCTGCTCATGCACTGATCACGTGGCTGTCATGCACTGATCACGCGGATATCATGCACTGATCATGTGGCTGATCACACACTGATCACGTGACTGATCATGCACTGATCACGTGGCTATCATGCACTGATCACGTGGCTATCATGCACTGATCACGTGGCTTATCATGCAACTGATTGCTACCATGTACTGGTCACGACTGATCATGCACTGAGCACGAATTGATCATGCACCGACCGTGGTGATCATGCACTGATCACGTGGCTGATCATGCACTGATCACACCGATCATGCACTGATCACGTATCATGCACTGATCACGGCTATCATGCACTGATCACGTGGCTGACAGCATACTGATCACGTGCCTGGTCATGCACTGATCACGGCTGATCATGCACTGATCACGTGGATTGATCATGTACTGATCACGTGGACTGATCATGCACTGATCACGTGACTATCGCACTGTTCACGTGGCTGATCATGCGCACATCACGTAGCTACCATGTACTGTCACATGACTGATCATGCACTGATCACGACTGATCATGCAGATCACGTGGCTATCATGCACTACTCACGTGGCTGATCATGCAATGATCACGTGGCTACCATGTACTGATCACGTGAATGATCATACACCCATCACGTGACTGATCATGCACTGATCACGTGGCTATGATGCACTGATCACGAGACTGATCATGCACTGTTCACGCCTATATCATGCACTGATCACATGACTGCTCATGCACTGATCACGTGGATGATCATACACTGATCTTGTGACAGATCATGCACTGATCACGTGGCTGATCATGCACTGATACCGTGACTGAGCATGGACTGATCACATGACTATCATGTAGTGATCACGTGACTTAATGGCGCTGATCATGTGACTGATCATGCGCTGATCATGTTTGCTATCATACACTGATCATGTGCCTCTGGAGGCAATAAACAAAGAGCTGAGTAGGCACGAATGCAAACAGTCAGCAGGCAATAATCATGGAACACAGGTGTGAGGAATCATGCTGCTCAGCTGGCAATAATCAAGCAGCTGAGCAGGCAGGAATTACGCAGCACAGCTGGCAATTGTCAGCAGATGACAGGCAGGAATCGTGCAGCTCAGCTGGCACTGTCAAGCAGATGAGCAGACAGGAATCACGCAGCTCAGCAGGCCCAGATCACTTGACTGAGCATGCACTGTCACGTGGCTGATCATACACTGATCACGTGATGATCATGTACTGATCACTTGGATATCATGCACTGATCACGTGGCTGATCATACACTGTCACGTTCTGACCATGCACTGATCACGTGGCTGATCATGCACTGCTCACGTAACTGATCATGCACTGATCACGTGGCTATCATGCACTGATCACGTCTGATCATGCACTGATCACGCTACATCATGCACTGATCACATGACTGCCTGCACTGATCACGTGGCTTATCATGCACTGATCACGTGACTGATCATGCACTGATCACGTGCTGACATGCAATGACATCGTGACCGAGCATGCACTGATCATGACTGATCATGCACTGATCACGTGACTTAATGGCGCTGATCATGACTGATCACGCACTGATCATGTTTGCTATCATACACTGATCATGCCTCTGGAGGCAATAAACAAAGAGCTGAGTAGGCACGAATCAAACAGTCAGCTGGCAATAATCATGGAACTCAGGTGTGAGGAATCATGCTGCTCAGCTGGCAATAATCAAGCAGCTGAGCAGGCAGGAATACGCAGCACAGCTGGCAATTGTCACAGATGACAGGCAGGAATCGCAGCTCAGCTGGCAATTGTCAAGCAGATGAGCAGACAGTAATCACGCAGCCCAGCAGGCCCTGATCACGTGACTGAGCATGCACTGTTCACGTGGCTGATCATACACTGATCACGTGATGATCATGCACTGATCACGTGGCTATCATGCACTGATCACGTGGCTGATCACACTGTCACGTGTCTGACCATGCACTGATCACGTGGCTGATCATACACTGTTACGAATTGATCATGCACTGATCACGTGGCTCATGCACTGATCACGTGGCTGAACATGCACTGTTCACGTGGCTGATCATACACCTGTCACGTGATATATGCACTGATCACGTGGCACTCATGCACTGATCACGTGGCTGATCATACTCTGCTCACGCATTCGCACACATCACGGACATCATGCACTGCTCACGGCTCATCATGGAATGATCACGAGCTACCATATACTGGTCACGTGACTGATCATGCACAGATCACGAATGATCATGCACTGTTCACGTGACTGATCATGCACTGATTACGTGACTGATCATGCACTGATCACGTGGCTATCATGCACTGCACACGTGGCTGATCATGCAATGATCACGAGCAACCATGTACTGGCCACGTGACTGATCATGCACTGATCACGATTGATCCTGCACTGATCACGCGGCTGATCATGCACTGATCACGTGGCTGATCATACTGATCACGTGACTGATCATGCACTGATCACGTGGCCTCATGCACTGATCACGTGGCTGTCATGCAATGATCACGTGGATATCATGCACTGATCATGGCTGATCATGCACACGATCATGACTGATCATGCACTGATCACTGGCTATCATGCACTGATCACGGCAATATCATGCACTGATCATGGTTGATCATACTGATCACGCAGCTACCATGTACTGGTCATGCGACTGATCATGCACTGATCATCGAATTGATCATGCACTGATCACGTGGCTGATCATGCACTGATCACGTGGTTGACTGGCACACTGATCACGCGACTAATCATGCACTGATCACGGGACCGATCATGCACTGATCACGTGGCTATCATGCACTGATCACGTGGCTGATCATGCACTGATCACGCAGCTACCATGTACTGATCACATGACTGATCATGCACTGATCACGTGACTGATCATGCAGTGATCACGTGGCTATCATGCACTGCTCACGTGGCTGATCATGCACTGATCATGTAGCTACCATGTACAGTCACGTGAATGATCATACACCCATCAGGTGACTGATCATGCACTGATCATGTGACTATCATGCACTGATCACGCATGATCATGCACTGACTACCATCATGCACTGACTACATGACTGCCCATGCACTGATCACGTGGATGATCATGCACTAATCACGTGACAGATCATGCACTGATCACGTGGCTGATCATGCACTGATACCGTGACTGAGCATGGACTGATCACATGACTATCATGTAGTGATCACGTGACTTAATGGCGCTGATCATGTGACTGATCATGCGCTGATCATGTTTGCTATCATACACTGATCATGTGCCTCTGGAGGCAATAAACAAAGAGCTGAGTAGGTACGAATCAAACAGTCAGCAGGCAATAATCATGGAACTCAGGTGTGAGGAATCATGCTGCTCAGCTGGCAATAATCAAGCAGCTGAGCAGGCAGGAACGCGCAGCTCAGCTGGCAATTGTCAAGCAGATGAGCAGACAGTAATCACGCAGCTCAGCAGGCCCAGATCACGTGACTGAGTGCACTGTTCACGTGGCTGATCATACACTGACACGTGATGATCATGCACTGATCACTTGATATCATGCACTGATCACGTGGCTGATCATACACTGTTCATGCTGACCATGCACTGATCACGTGGCTGATCATACATCTGCCACGACTGATCATGCACTGACTACGTGGCTATCATGCACTGATTACGTGGCTGAACATGCACTGTCACGTGGCTGATCACACCTGTCACGTGATATATCATGCACTGACCACGTGGCACTCATGCACTGATCACGTGGCTGATCATACTCTGCCCACGTGACTCATGCACATCACGTGGCTATCATGCGCATCATTCACGGCTCTCACAATGATCACGTAGCAACCATATACTGCAGGATTGATCATGCAATGATCACGTAAATGATCATGCACTGTTCACGCGACTGATCATGTACTGATCACGTGACTGATCATGCACTGACCACGTGGCTATCATGCACTGCTCACGTCTGATCATGCAACGATCACGCGTGCAACCATGTACTGTCACGTGGATGATCATGCACTGATCACGTAATTGATCCTGCACTGATCACGTATCTCATCATGCACTGATCACGTGGCTGATCACACACGCATCACGTGATGATCATGCACTGATCACGTGGCTCTCATGCACTGATCACGTGGCTGTCATGCACTGATCACGTGGATATCATGCACTGATCATGTGGCTGATCACACACGCATATGCCATGACTGGCATGCACATCACGGCTATCATGCACTGATCATGCGGCATCATGCACTGATCACGCGGCTGATCAGCAATGATCACAGCTACATGTACTGGTCACGCACTGATCATGCACTGATCACGAATTGATCATGCACTGATCATGGCTGATCATGCACTGATCACGTGGCTGATCACACTGATCACATACTGATCATGCACTGATCACGTGACTGATCATGCACTGATCACGTGGCTATCATGCACTGATCACGTGTCTGATCATGCACTGATCACGTAAGCTGATCATGCACTGGCTCACGCATGATTGGCACTGCTGATCACGAGCTACTGGGCATGTACTGGCCGCATGACTGATCATGCACTGATCACGGACTGATCATGCACTGATCACGGCTATCATGAACTACTCACGGCTGATCATGCAATGATCATGTAGCTACCATGTACTGGTCACGTGAATGATCATATACCCATCAGGTGACTGATCATGCACTGATCACGTGGCTATCATGCACTGATCACGAGACTGATCATGCACTGATCACGCTATATCATGCACTGATCACATGACCGCCCGTGCACTGATCACGTGGATGATCATACACATCTTGTGACAGATCATGCACCGATCACGTGGCTGATCATGCACTGATACCGTGATTGAGCATGGACTGATCACATGACTATCATGTAGTGATCACGTGACTTAATGCGCTGATCATGTGACTGATCATGCGACTGCGTTTGCTATCATACACTGATCATGTGCCTCCGGAGGCAATAAACAAAGAGCTGAGAAGGCACGAATCAAACAGTCAGCAGGCACAATCATGGAACTCAGGTGTGAGGAATCATGCCGCTCAGCTGGCAAAATCAAGCAGCTGAGCAGGTAGGAATTATGCAGCACAGCTGGCAATTGTCTAGCAGATGACAGGCAGGAATCGCAGCCCAGCTGGCAATGTCAAGCAGATGAGCAGACAGTAATCACGCAGCCCAGCAGGCCCAGATCACGTGACTGAGCACGCACTGTTCACGTGGCTAATCATACACTGATCACGTGATGATCATGCACTGATCACTTGATATCATGCACTGATCACGGCTGATCATACACTGTTCACGTGTCTGATCACATGCACTGATCACGTGGCTGATCATACACTGCCCACGTAATTGATCATGCACTGATCACGTGGCTATCATGCACTGATCACGCTGAACATGCACTGTTCACGTAGCTGATCACACACCTGTCACGGATATATCGTGCACTGATCACGTGGCACTCATGCACTGATCACGTGGCTGATCATACTCTGCTCACGTAACTGGGCACACATCACGTGGCTATCATGCACTGATCACGGCTCGCATGGAATGATCACGTAGCAACCATATACTGGCAACGTGACTGATCATGCAAAGATCACGAAATGATCATGCACTGTTCACGTGACTGATCATGTATGATCACGTGATGATCACGCACTGACCACGTGGCTCATGCTCTGCTCACGTGGCTGATCATGCAACATCACGAGCAATCATGTACTGGCACGTGACTGATCATGCACTGATCACGCACTGATCCTGCACTGGCCTACTGCGCACTGATCACGTGGCTGATCACAACTATCACGTGACTGATCATGCACTGATCATGGCTCATGCATCACACGTGGCTGTCATGCACTGATCACGGATATCATGCACTGATCACGTGGGCTGGATCAACATCAATGCATCACATGACTGATCATGCACTGATCACGTGGCTATCATGCACTGATCACGTGGCTATCATGCACTGATCACGTGGCTGATCAGGCAATATCACGACATGTACTGGTCACGTGACTGATCGCACTGATCACGTAATTGATCATGCACTGACGTGGCTGATCATGCACTGATCACGTGGCTGATCATACACTGATCACATAACTGATCATGCACTGATCACGTGACTGATCATGCACTGATCACGTATATGCACTGATCACACTGATCATACTGATCACGTGCTGGTCATGCACTGATCACGTGGCTGATCATGCACTGATCACGTGACTGATCATGCACTGATCTCGTGTCTGATCATGCACTGATCAGCTATCATGCACTGCTCACGTGGCTGATCATGCCATGATCACGAGCTACCATGTATCACATGACTGATCATGCACTGATCACGTGACTGATCATGCACTGATCACGTGGCTATCATGCACTACTCACGTGGCTGATCATGCAATGATCATGTAGCTACCATGTACAGGTCACGTGAATGATCATACACCCATCAGGTGACTGATCATGCACTGATCACGTGGCTATCATGCACTGATCACGTGACTGATCATGCACTGATCACGTCTATATCATGCACTGATCACATGACTGCATGCACTGATCACGTGGATGATCATACACTAATCATGTGACAGATCATGCACTGATCACGTGGCTGATCATGCACTGATACCGTGACTGAGCATGGACTGATCACATGACTATCATGTAGTGATCACGTGACTTAATGGCGCTGATCATGTGACTGATCATGCGCTGATCATGTTTGCTATCATACACTGATCATGTGCCTCTGGAGGCAATAAACAAAGAGCTGAGTAGGCACGAATCAAACAGTCAGCAGGCAATAATCATGGAACTCAGGTGTGAGGAATCATGCTGCTCAGCTGGCCAATCAAGCAGCTGAGCAGGCAGGAATTACGCAGCACAGCTGGCAATTGTCAAGCAGATGAGCAGACAGGAATCACGCAGCTCAGCAGGCCCAGATCACGTGACTGAGCATGCACTGTTCACGTGGCTGATCATACACTGATCACGTGATGATCATGCACTGATCACTGGATATCATGCACTGATCACGTGGCTGATCATACACTGTTCACGTGTCTGACCATGCACTGATCACGTGGCTGATCATACACTGCTACGTAACTGATCATGCACTGATCACGTGGCTATCATGCACTGATCACGTGGCTGATGCACTGTTCACGTGGCTGATCACACACCTGTCACGTGATATCATGCACTGATCACGTGGCACTCATGCACTGATCACGTGGCTGATCATACTCTGCTCACGAACTCATGCACATGTGGCTATCATGCACTGCTCACGTGGCTGTCATGGAATGATCACGAGTACCATATACTGGTCACGTGACTGATCATGCACTGATCACGAAATGATCATGCACTGTTCACGTGACTGATCATGTACTGATCACGTGACTGATCATGCACTGACCACGGCTATCATGTCTCACGTGGCTGATCATGCAACGATCACGTAGCTACCATGTACTGGTCACGTGACTGATCATGCACTGATCACGAATTGATCCTGCACTGATCACGTGGCTCATCATGCACTGATCACGTGGCTGATCATGCACTGATCACGGATGATCATGCACTGATCACGTGGCTGATGCACTGATCACGTGACTGATCATGCACTGATCACGTGGCTATCATGCACTGATCACGACTGATCATGCACTGATCACGATCATGCACTGATCACATGATCGTCTGCACTGACACGTGGATGATCATACACTGATCATGTGATGATCATGCACTGATCACGTGGCTGATCATGCACTGATACCGTGACTGAGCATGGACTGATCACATGATATCATGTAGTGATCACGTGACTTAATGGCACTGATCATGTGACTGATCATGCACTGATCATGTTTGCTATCATACACTGATCATGTGCCTCTGGAGGCAATAAACAAAGAGCTGAGTAGGCACGAATCAAACAGTCAGCAGGCAATAATCATGGAACTCAGCTGTGAGGAACATGCGCTGCTTCAGCTACAAGCAACTGCTTGCTGATCAGGCAGGAATCGTGCAGCTCAGCTGGCAATTGTCAAGCAGATGAGCAGACAGTAATCACGCAGCTCAGCAGGCCCTGATCACGTGACTGAGCATGCACTGTTCACGTGCTGATCACACTGATCACGTGATGATCATGCACTGATCATGGATATCATGCACTGATGGTGGCTGACATCACACTGATCACGTTGACCATGCACTGATCACGTGGCTGATCATACACTGCTCATGTAACTGATCATGCACTGATCACGGCTATCATGCACTGATCACGTGGCTGAACATGCACTGATCACGTGACATCACACACCTGTCACGTGACATATCATGCACTGATCACGTGGCACTCATGCACTGATCACGTGGCTGATCATACCTGCTCACGAATCATGCACACATCACGTGGCTAATGCACTGCTCATGGCTGATCATGGAATGATCACGTAGCTACCATATACTGGTCACGTGACTGATCATGCACTGATCACGTAAATGATCATGCACTCTTCACGTGTCTGATCATGTACTGATCATGACTGATCATGCACTGATCACGTGGCTATCATGCACTGCTCACGTGGCTGATCATGCAACGATCACGAGCAACCATGTACTGGTCACGTGACTGATCATGCACTGATCACGTAATTGATCATGCACTGATCATGCTCATCATGCACTGATCACGTGGCTGATCACACATGTATCACGTGACTGATCATGCACTGATCACGTGGCTATCATGCACTGATCACGTGGCTGCACTGATCACGTGATATCATGCACTGATCATGGCTGATCACACACTGATCACATGACTGATCATGCACTGATCACGTGGCTATCATGCACTGATCACGTGGCTACTGCACTGATCACGTGGCTGATCATGCAATGATCACGAGCTGATCATGCACTGGCACGTGACTGATCATGCACTGATCACGTAACTGATCATGCACTGATCACGTGCTGATCATGCACTGATCACGTGGCTGATCATGCACTGATCACGTACTGATCATGACTGATCACGCACTGATCATGCACTGATCACGTGGATGATCATGCACTGATCACGTGGCTATCATGCACTGATCACGTGGCTGATCATGCACTGATCACGTACTGATCATGCACTGATCACGTGGCTGATCATGCACTGATCGTGGATGATCATGCACTGATCACGTACTGATCATGCACTGATCACGCATGATCATGCACTGATCACGCTGATCGATCATGCACTCACGTGGCTATCATGCACTGCTCACGTGGCTGATCATGCCATGATCACGCAGCTACCATGTACTGGTCACATGACTGATCATGCACTGATCACGTGACTGATCATGCAGTGATCACGTGGCTATCATGCACTACTCACGTGGCTGATCATGCAATGATCATGTAGCTACCATGTACAGGTCACGTGAATGATCATACACCCATCAGGTGACTGATCATGCACTGATCACGTGGCTATCATGCACGGATCACGAGACTGATCATGCACTGTTCACGTCTATATCATGCACTGATCACATGACTGCCTGCACTGATCACGTGGATGATCATACACTAATCTTGTGACAGATCATGCACTGATCACGTGGCTGATCATGCACTGATACGTGACTGAGCATGGACTGATCACATGACTATCATGTAGTGATCACGTGACTTATGGCGCTGATCATGTGACTGATCATGCGCTGATCATGTTTGCTATCATACACTGATCATGTGCCTCTGGAGGCAATAAACAAAGAGCTGAGTAGGTACGAATCAAACAGTCAGCAGGCAATAATCATGGAACTCAGGTGTGAGGAATCATGCTGCTCAGCTGGCAATAATCAAGCAGCTGAGCAGGCAGGAATTACGCAGCACAGCTGGCAATTGTCAAGCAGATGACAGGCAGGAATCGTGCAGCTCAGCTGGCAATTGTCAAGCAGATGAGCAGACAGTAATCACGCAGCTCAGCAGGCCCAGATCACGTGACTGAGCATGCACTGTTCACGTGGCTGATCATACACTGATCACGTGACATGATCATGCACTGATCACGTGGCTACCATGCACTGATCACGTGGCTGATCATACTCTGTCACCTAACTCATGCACACATCACGTGGCTGATCATGCACTGCTCACGTGACTGATCATGGAATGATCACGAGGCTATCATATACTGGCCGCATGATCATGCAATGATCACGGATGATCATGCACTGTTCACGGTTGATCGCACTGATCACGTGATCACTGCACTGACCACGTGGCTATCATGCACTGCTCACGCGGCTGATCATGCACGATCACGAAAATCATGTACTGGTCACGTGACTGATCATGCACTGATCATGCACTGATCCTGCACTGATCACGTGGCTCATCATGCACTGATCACGTGGCTGATCATGCACATGATCACGTGACTGATCATACTGATCACGTGGATCATGCACTGATCACGTGGCTGATCATGCACTGATCACGCGGGATTCATGCACTGATCACGTGGCTGATCATGCACTGATCACGTGACTGATCATGCACTGATCACGTGGCTATCATGCACTGATCACGTGGCTATCATGCACTGATCACGTGGCTGATCAGGCAATGATCACGCATACTATCATGTACTGGTCACGATGATCATGCACTGAGCACGAACTGATCATGCACTGATCATGGCTGATCATGCACTGATCACGTGGGTGATCATACACCGATCACAACTGATCATGCACTGATCACGTGGCTGATCATGCACTGATCACGTGGCTATCATGCACTGATCACTTGGCTGATCATGCACTGATCACGTGACTGGTCATGCACTGATCACGGCTGATCATGCACTGAACACGCGGCTGATCATGCACTGATCTCGCGGTTCGATCATGCACTGATCACGTGACTGATCATGCACTGATCCCGTTGATCATGCACTGATCACGTGGCTATCATGCACTGCTCACGTGGCTGATCATGCATGATCACAGCTACCATGTACTGGTCACATGACTGATCATGCACTGATCAGTGACTGATCATGCACTGATCACGTGGCTATCATGAACTGATCACGTGGTTGATCATGCAATGATCACGTAGCTACCATGTACTGGTCACGTGAATGATCATACACTGATCAGGTGACTGATCATGCAGTGATCACGTGGCTATCATGCACTACTCACGTGGCTGATCATGCAATGATCATGTAGCTACCATGTACAGGTCACGTGAATGATCATACACCCATCAGGTGACTGATCATGCACTGATCACGTGGCTATCATGCACTGATCACGACTGATCATGCACTGATCACGCTATATCATGCACTGATCACATGACTGCCCATGCACTGATCACGTGGATGATCATACACTAATCTTGCGACAGATCATGCACTGATCACGTGGCTGATCATGCACTGATACCGTGACTGAGCATGGACTGATCACATGACTATCATGTAGTGATCACGTGACTTAATGGCGCTGATCATGTGACTGATCATGCGCTGATCATGTTTGCTATCATACACTGATCATGTGCCTCTGGAGGCAATAAACAAAGAGCTGAGTAGGCATCAATCAAACAGTCAGCAGGCAATAATCATGGAACTCAGGTGTGAGGAATCATGCTGCTCAGCTGGCAATAATCAAGCAGCTGAGCAGGCAGGAATCGTGCAGCACAGCTGGCAATTGTCAAGCAGATGAGCAGACAGGAATCACGCAGCTCAGCAGGCCCAGATCACGTAGATGAGCATGCACTGATCACGCAGCCTGACTGGGATCATACACTGTTCACGTGTCTGACCATGCACTGATCACGTGGCTGATCATACACTGCTCACGACTGATCATGCACTGATCACGTGGCATCATGCACTGATCACGTGGCTGATCATGCACTGTTCACGTGGCTGATCATACCTGTCACGTGACATATCATGCACTGATCACGTGGCATCATGCACTGATCACGTGGCTGATGCACCTGCTCACGAACTCATGCACACATCACGTGGGCTATCATGCACTGCTCACGTGGCTCGGCGGAATGATCATGAGCAACCATATACTGGTCACGTGACTGATCATGCACTGATCACGTAAATGATCATGCACTGTTCACGTGACTGATCATGCACTGATCACGTGACTGATCATGCACTGATCACGTGGCTATCATGCACTGATCACGTGGCTGATCATGCAACGATCACGTAGCAACCATGTACTGGTCACGTGACTGATCATGCACTGATCACGTAATTGATCCTGCACTGATCACGTGGCTATCATGCACTGATCACGTGGCTGATCACACATGATCACGTGACTGATCATGCACTGATCCCGTGGCTCTCATGCACTGATCACGTGGCTGTCATGCACTGATCACGTGGATATCATGCACTGATCATGTGGCTGATCACACACGATCACATGACTGATCATGCACTGATCACGGCTATCATGCACTGATCACGTGGCTATCATGCACTGATCACGTGGCTGATCATGCACTGATCACGAGCTACCATGTACTGATCACGACTGATCATGCACTGATCACGTAATTGATCATGCACTGATCATGGCTGATCATGCACTGATCACGTGGCTGATCATGCACTGATCACATAATGATCATGCACTGATCACGCGACTGATCATGCACTGATCACGGCTATCATGCACTGATCACTTGGCTGAACATGCACTGATCACGTGCCTGATCATGCACTGATCACGTGGCTGATCATGCACTGATCACGTGATGATCATGCACTGATCACGTGTCTGATCATGCACTGATCACGTGACTGATCATGCACTGATCACGCGTTGATCATGCACTGATCACGTGGCTATCATGCACTGATCACGGATCATGCATGATCACGTGGCTGATCATGCACTGATCATGACTGATCATGCACTGATCACGTGACTGATCATGCACTGATCACGAACTGATCATGCACTGATCACGTGGCTATCATGCACTGATCACGTGGCTGATCATGCACTGATCACGTGACTGATCACACACTGTCACGTGACATATCATGCACTGATCACGTGACTATCATGCACTGATCACGGCTGATCATACACTGATCACGAACTCATGCACACATCACGGCTATCATGCACTGATCACGTGGCTGTCATGGACTGATCACGAAGCTATCATACTGATCACGTGATGATCATGCACTGATCACGAACATGCACTGATCACGACTGATCATGCACTGATCACGTGACTGATCATGCACTGATCACGTGGCTGATCATGCACTGATCACGTGGCTGATCATGCACTGATCACGTGACTGATCATGCACTGATCACGTGGCTCATGCACTGATCACGGCTATCATGCACTGATCACTTGGCTGATCATACACTGATCACGTGCTGGTCATGCACTGATCACGTGATCATGCACTGATCACGGATGATCATGCACTGATCTCGTGTCTGATCATGCACTGATCACGTGGCTATCATGCACTGCTCACGTGGCTGATCATGCCATGATCACGCAGCTACCATGTACTGGTCACATGACTGATCATGCACTGATCACTGATCATGCAGTGATCACGTGGCTATCATGCACTACTCACGTGGCTGATCATGCAATGATCATGTAGCTACCATGTACAGGTCACGTGAATGATCATACACCCATCAGGTGACTGATCATGCACTGATCACGTGGCTATCATGCACTGATCACGAGACTGATCATGCACTGTTCACGTCTATATCATGCACTGATCACATGACTGCCCGTGCACTGATCACGTGGATGATCATACACTAATCATGTGACAGATCATGCACTGATCACGTGGCTGATCATGCACTGATACCGTGACTGAGCATGGACTGATCACATGACTATCATGTAGTGATCACGTGACTTAATGGCGCTGATCATGTGACTGATCATGCGCTGATCATGTTTGCTATCATACACTGATCATGTGCCTCTGGAGGCAATAAACAAAGAGCTGAGTAGGCACGAATCAAACAGTCAGCAGGCAATAATCATGGAACTCAGGTGTGAGGAATCATGCTGCTCAGCTGGCAATAATCAAGCAGCTGAGCAGGCAGGAATTATGCAGCACAGCTGGCAATTGTCAAGCAGATGACAGGCAGGAATCGTGCAGCTCAGCTGGCAATTGTCAAGCAGATGAGCAGACAGTAATCACGCAGCTCAGCAGGCCCAGATCACGTGACTGAGCATGCACTGTTCACGTGGCTGATCATGCACTGATCACGTGATGATCATGCACTGATCACTTGGATATCATGCACTGATCACGTGGCTGATCATACACTGTTCACGTGTCTGACCATGCACTGATCACGCACTGATCATACATCTCACGTAACTGATCATGCACTGATCACGTGGCTATCATGCACTGATCACGTGCTGATCATGCACTGACACGGATATCATGCACTGATCACGTGGCTGATCAACATGCACTGATCACATGATGATCATGCACTGATCACGTGGCTGATCATGCACTGATCACGTGGCTATCATGCACACATCACGTGGCTGATCATGCAATGATCACGAGCACCATGTACTGGTCACGTGACTGATCATGCACTGATCACGGCTGATCATGCACTGATCACGTCAGCTGATCATACACATTGATCACGTGACTGATCATGCACTGATCACGTGGCTGATCATGCACTGATCACGTGGCTGATCATGCACTGATCACATGACTGATCATGCACTGATCATGGACTGATCATGCACTGATCACGTGGCTGATCATGCACTGATCACGTGGATGATCATGCACTGATCATTGATATCATGCACTGATCACGTGGCTGATCATGCACTGATCACGTGACTGATCATGCACTGATCACGTGGCTGATCATGCACTGATCACGAATGATCATGCACTGATCACGTGGGCTATCATGCACTGATCACGTGCTGATCATGCACTGATCACGGCTGATCACACTGATCACGTGATGATCATGCACTGATCACGTGGCACTGGCGCACTGATCACGTGGCTGATCATGCACTGATCACGAACTCATGCACTGATCACGTGGCTATCATGCACTGCTCACGTGGCTGGTCATGAACTGATCACGTGAGCAACCATGCACTGATAACGACTGATCATGCTGATCACGTAAATGATCATGCACTGATCACGTGACTGATCATGTACTGATCACGTGACTGATCCACTGACCACGTACATCATGCACTGATCACGTGGCTGATCACATGATCACGAGCAACCATGTACTGGTCACGTGACTGATCATGCACTGATCACTGCAATTGATCCTGCACTGATCACGTGGCTCATCATGCACTGATCACGTGGCTGATCACATGTATCACGCGGATGATCATGCACTGATCCTGGTGGTCTCATGGCGCACTGATCACTATTGCCATGCACTGATCACGGGATATCATGCACTGATCACGTGGCTGATCATACTGATCACATGATGATCATGCACTGATCACGTGGCTATCATGCACTGATCACGTGGCTGATCATGCACTGATCACGTGGCTGATCATGCACTGATCACGAGCTACCATGTACTGGTCACGCACTGATCATGCACTGATCAATGCATGATCACACTGATCACGTGGCTGATCATGCACTGATCACGGCTGATCATACACTGATCACGTGACTGATCATGCACTGATCACGTGGCTGATCATGCACTGATCACGGCTATCATGCACTGATCACGTGGCTGATCATGCACTGATCACGTGCTGATCACTGCTGATCACGTGGTGACTGGCGCACTGATCATGTGGCTGATCATGCACTGATCAATGGCTACTCATGCGTACTGGTCACATGACTGATCATGCACTGATCACGTGACTGATCATGCAGTGATCACGTGGCTATCATGCACTACTCACGGCTGATCATGCAATGATCATGTAGCTACCATGTACAGGTCACGTGAATGATCATACACCCATCAGGTGACTGATCATGCACTGATCACGTGGCTATCATGCACTGATCCCGAGACTGATCATGCACTGTTCACGCCTATATCATGCACTGATCACATGACTGCCCGTGCACTGATCACGTGGATGATCATACACTAATCTTGTGACAGATCATGCACTGATCACGTGGCTGATCATGCACTGATACCGTGACTGAGCATGGACTGATCACATGACTATCATGTAGTGATCACGTGACTTAATGCGCTGATCATGTGACTGATCATGCACTGATCATGTTTACTATCATACACTGATCATGTGCCTCTGGAGGCAATAAACAAAGAGCTGAGTAGGCACGAATCAAACAGTCAGCAGGCAATAATCATGGAACACAGGTGTGAGGAATCATGCTGCTCAGCTGGCAAATCAAGAAGCTGAGCAGGCAGGAACTCGCAGCTCAGCTGGCAATTGTCAAGCAGATGAGCAGACAGTAATCACGCAGCTCAGCAGGCCCTGATCACGTGACTGAGCATGCACTGTTCACGTGGCTGATCATATACTGATCACGTGATGATCATGCACTGATCACTTGGATATCATGCACTGATCACGTGGCTGATCATACACTGTTCACGTGTCTGACCATGCACTGATCACGTGGCTGATCATACACTGCTCACGTAACTGATCATGCACTGATCACGTGGCTATCATGCACTGATCACGTGGCTGATCATGCACTGATCACGTGGCTGATCACACATGATCACGTGACATATCATGCACTGATCACGTGGCATCATGCACTGATCACGTGGCTGATCATGCACTGATCATGGCTATCATGCACTGATCATGGCTGATCATGCACTGATCACGTGACTGATCATGCACTGATCACGTGGCTGATCATGCACTGATCACGTGACTGATCATGCACTGATCACGTGGCTGATCACACTGATCACGTGACTGATCATGCACTGATCACGGCTGATCATGCACTGATCACGTGGCCATGCACTGATCACGTGGCTATCATGCATCACCGTGGCTGATCACACACGACACGTGACTGATCATGCACTGATCACGTACATCTGCACTGATCACGTGGCTATCATGCACTGATCACGGCTGATCATGCAATGATCACGATACTATGCACTGATCACGTGACTGATCATGCACTGATCACGTGACTGATCATGCACTGATCACGTGGCTGATCATGCACTGATCAGGCTGATCATGCACTGATCACGTGACTGATCATGCACTGATCACGTGACTGATCATGCACTGATCACGCATCTGATCATGCACTGATCATGCGGATACCATGCACTGATCACGTGGCTGATCATGCATGATCACGTAGCTATCATGTACTGGTCACGTGACTGATCATGCAGATCACTGGCTGCATGATCACACTGATCATGAACTGATCGTCAGCACTGATCACTGGCTATCATGCACTGATCACGTGGCTGATCATGCACTGATCACGTACATCATGCACTGATCACGTGATACATCATGCACTGATCACTGTCACTCCATGCACTGATCACGTGGCTGATCACACTACACTTAACTGCGCATACAACATGGCTGATCATGCATCAATCACGTGGCTGATCATGGAATGATCATGAGCAACCATATATCACGTGACTGATCATGCACTGATCACGTGACTGATCATGCACTGATCACGTGGACTGATCGCACTGATCACGTGGCTGATCATGCACTGATCACGTGGGCTATCATGCACTGATCACGTGGCTGATCATGCAACTGATCACGTAGCTACCATGTACTGGATCACGTGACTGATCATGCACTGATCACGTAATTGATCATGCACTGATCACGTGGCTGATCGTGCACTGATCACGTGGCTGATCATACATGTATCGTGACTGATCATGCACTGATCACGTGGCTCATGCACTGATCACGTGGCTGCATGGACCGATCATGTGGCTGATCACACACTGACACACATGACTGATCACGCACTGACACGCAGCTACTGGCGCACTGACTACGTGGCCATGCACTGATCATGGCTGATCATGCACTGATCACGAGCTGACCATGTACTGGTCACGTGACTGATCATGCACTGATCACGAATTGATCATGCACTGATCACGTGGTCTACTGCACTGATCACGGCTGATCACATGACACGTGATGATCATGCACTGATCACGTGGGTTCTCATGCACAGATCACGTGGCTGATCACACCACTGATACGGATATCATGCACTGATCACGTGGCTGATCACACACGTATCATGACTGATCATGCACTGATCACGGCTATCATGCACTGATCACGTGGCATCACGCACTGATCACGTGACTGATCATGCACTGATCACGTGACTATCATGCACTGGTCACGTGGCTGATCATGCACTGATCACGTGGCTGATCATGCACTGATCACGTGGCTGATCATGCACTGATCACGTGACGATCATGCACTGATCACGTGGCTGATCATGCACTGATCACGTGACTGATCACACTGATCACGTGACATCATGCACTGATCACTGGCTGATCATGCACTGATCACGTGGCTATCATGCACTGATCACGTGGCTGATCATGCACTGATCACGGACTGATCATGCACTGATCACGTGACTGATCATGCACTGATCACGTGGCTATCATGCACTGCTCACGTGGCTGATCATGCATGATCACGCAGCTACCATGTACTGGTCACATGACTGATCATGCACTGATCACGTGACTGATCATGCACTGACACGTGGCTATCATGCACTACTCACGTGGCTGATCATGCATGATCATGTAGCTACCATGTACAGGTCACGTGAATGATCATACACCCATCAGGTGACTGATCATGCACTGATCACGTGGCTATCATGCACTGATCACGAGACTGATCATGCACTGTTCACGCCTATATCATGCACTGATCACATGACTGCCCATGCACTGATCACGTGGATGATCATACACTAATCATGTGACAGATCATGCACTGATCACGTGGCTGATCATGCAATGATACCATGACTGAGCATGGACTGATCACATGACTATCATGTAGTGATCACGTGACTTAATGGCGCTGATCATGTGACTGATCATGCGCTGATCATGTTTGCTATCATACACTGATCATGTGCCTCTGGAGGCAATAAACAAAGAGCTGAGTAGGCACGAATCAAACAGTCAGCAGGCAATAATCATGGAACTCAGCTGTGAGGAATCATGCTGCTCAGCTGGCAATAATCAAGCAGCTGAGCAGGCAGGAATTACGCAGCACAGCTGGCAATTGTCAAGCAGATGACAGGCAGGAATCATGCAGCTCAGCTGGCAATTGTCAAGCAGATGAGCAGACAGTAATCACGCAGCTCAGCAGGCCCAGATCACGTGACTGAGCATGTACTGGTCACATGACTGATCATGCACTGATCACGTGATGATCATGCACTGATCACTTGGATATCATGCACTGATCACGTGGCTGATCATACACTGTTCACGTTTCTGACCATGCACTGATCACGTGGCTGATCATACACTGTTCACGTAACTGATCATGCACTGATGACGTGGCTATCATGCACTGATCACGTGGCTGAACATGCACTGTTCACGTGGCTGATCACACACCTGTCATGTGACATATCATGCACTGATCACGTGGAACTCATGCACTGATCACGTGGCTGACCATACTCTGCTCACGTAACTCATCATGCACATCACGTGGCTATCAAGCACTGCTCACGTGGCTCGTCATGGAATGATCACGTAGCAACCATATACTGGTAACGTGACTGATCATGCAAAGATCACGTAAATGATCATGCACTGTTCACGTGTCTGATCATGTACTGATCACGTGACTGATCATGCACTGACCACGTGGCTATCATGCTCTGCTCACGTGGCTGATCATGCAACGATCACGTAGCAACCATGTACTGGTCACGTGACTGATCATGCACTGATCACGTAATTGATCCTGCACTGATCATGTGGCTCATCATGCACTGATCAAGTGGCTGATCACACATGTATCACGTGACTGATCATGCACTGATCCCGTGGCTCTCATGCACTGATCACGTGGCTGTCATGCACTGATCACGTGGCTATCATGCACTGATCACGTGGCTATCATGCACTGATCACGTGGCTATCATGCACTGATCACGTGGCTATCATGCACTGATCACGTGGCTTATCAGGCAATGATCACGTAGCTACCATGTACTGGTCACGTAACTGATCATGCACTGAGCACGTAATTGATCATGCACTGATCATGTGGCTGATCATGCACTGATCACCTGGCTGATCATACACTGATCACATAACTGATCATGCACTGATCACGTGACTGATCATGCACTGATCACGTGGCTATCATGCACTGATCACTTGGCTGGACATACACTGATCACGTGCCTGGTCATGCACTGATCACGTGGCTGATCATGCACTGATCACGTGACTGATCATGCACTGATCTTGTGTCTGATCATGCACTGATCACGTGGCTATCATGCACTGCTCACGTGGCTGATCATGCCATGATCACGCAGCTACCATGTACTGGTCACATGACTGATCATGCACTGATCACGTGACTGATCATGCAGTAATCACGTGGCTATCATGAACTACTCACGTGGCTGATCATGCAATGATCATGTAGCTACCATGTACAAGTCACGTGAATGATCATACACCCATCAGGTGACTGATCATGCACTGATCACGTGGCTATCATGCACGGATCACGAGACTGATCATGCACTGTTCACGTCTATATCATGCACTGATCACATGACTGCCCGTGCACTGATCACGTGGATGATCATACACTAATCTTGTGACAGATCATGTACTGATCACGTGGCTGATCATGCACTGATACTGTGACTGAGAATGGACTGATCACATGACTATCATGTAGTGATCACGTGACTTAATGGCACTGATCATGTGACTGATCGTGCGCTGATCATGTTTGCTATCATACACTGATCATGTGCCTCTGGAGGCAATAAACAAAGAGCTGAGTAGGCACGAATCAAACAGTCAGCAGGCAATAATCATGGAACTCAGGTCTGAGGAATCATGCTGCTCAGCTGGCAATAATCAAGCAGCTGAACAGGCAGGAATTATGCAGCACAGCTGGCAATTTTCCAGCAGATGACAGGCAGGAATCGTGCAGCTCAGCTGGCAATTGTCAACCAGATGAGCAGACAGTAATCACGCAGCTCAGCAGGCCCAGATCACGTGACTGAGCATGCACTGTTCACGTGGCTGATCATACACTGATCACGTGATGATCATGCACTGATCACTTGGATATCATGCACTGATCACGTGGCTGATCATACACTGTTCACGTGTCTGAACATGCACTGATCACGTGGCTGATCATGCACTGCTCACGTAACTGATCATGCACTGATCACGTGGCTATCATGCACTGATCACGTGGCTGAACATGCACTGTTCACGTGGCTGATCACACACCTGTCACGTGACATATCATGCACTGTTCACGTGGCTGATCACACACGTATCACGTGACTGATCATGCAATGATCACGTGGCTATCATTCACTGATTACGTGGCTATCATGCACTGATCATGTGGCTGATCAGGCAATGATCACGTAGCTACCATGTACTGGTCACGTGACTGATCATGCACTGATCACGTAATTGATCATGCACTGATCACGTGGCTATCATGCACGGATCACGAGACTGGTCATGCACTGTTCACATCTATATCATGCACTGATCACATGACTGTCCGTGCACTGATCACGTGGATGATCATACACTAATCTTGTGACAGATCATGCACTGATCACGTGGCTGATCATGCACTGATACCGTGACTGAGCATGGACTGATCACATGACTATCATGTAGTGATCACGTGACTTAATGGCACTGATCATGTGACTGATCATGCGCTGATCATGTTTGCTATCATACACTGATCATGTGCCTCTGGAGGCAATAAACAAAGAGCTGAATAGGCACGAATTAAACAGTCAGCAGGCAATAATCATGGAACTCAGGTGTGAGGAATCATGCTGCTCAGCTGACAATAATCAAGCAGCTGAGCAGGCAGGAATTACGCAGCACAGCTGGCAATTGTCAAGCAGATGACAGGCTGGAATCGTGCAGCTCAGCTGGCAATTGTCAAGCAGATGAGCAGACAGTAATCACGCAGCTCAGCAGGCCCAGATCACGTGACTGAGCATGCACTGTTCACGTGGCTGATCATACACTGATCACGTGATGATCATGCACTGATCACTTGGATATCATGCACTGATCACGTGGCTGATCATACACTGTTCACGTGTCTGACCATGCACTGATCACGTGGCTGATCTTACACTGCTCACGTAACTGATCATGCACTGTTCACGTGGCTATCATGCACTAATCACGTGGCTGAACATGCGCTGTTCACGTGGCTGATCACACACCTGTCACGTGACATACCATGCACTGATCACGTGGCACTCATGCACTGATCACGTGGCTGATCATACTCTGCTCACGTAACTCATGCACACATCACGTGGCTATCATGCACTGCTCACGTGGCTCGTCATGGAATGATCACGTAGCAACCATATACTGGTAACGTGACTGATCATGCAAAGATCACGTAAATGATCATGCACTGTTCACGTGACTGATCATGTACTGATCACGTGACTGATCATGCACTGACCACGTGGCTATCATGCTCTGCTCACGTGGCTGATCATGCAACGATCACGTAGCAACCATGTACTGGTCACGTGACTGATCATGCACTGATCACGTAATTGATCCTGCACTGATCACGTGGCTCATCATGCACTGATCACGTGGCTGATCACACATGTATCACGTGACTGATCATGCACTGGTCCCGTGGCTCTCATGCACTGATCACGTGGCTGTCATGCACTGATCACGTGGATATCATGCACTGATCACGTGGCTGATCACACACGTATCACATGACTGATCATGCACTGATCACGTGGCTGACATGCACTGATCACGTGGCTATCATGCACTGATCATGTGGCTGATCAGGCAATGATCACGTAGCTACCATGTACTGGTCACGTGACTGATCATGCACTGATCACGTAATTGATCATGCACTGATCATGTGGCTGATCATGCACTGATCACGTGGCTGATCATACACTGATCACATAACTGATCATGCACTGATCACGTGACTGATCATGCACTGATCACGTGGCTATCATGCACTGATCACTTGGCTGGACATACACTGATCACGTGCCTGGTCATGCACTGATCACGTGACTGATCATGCACTGATCTCGTGTCTGATCATGCACTGATCACGTGGCTATCATGCACTGCTCACGTGGCTGAACATGCCATGGTCACGCAGCTACCATGTACTGGTCACATGACTGATCATGCACTGATCACGTGACTGATCATGCAGTGATCACGTGGCTATCATGAACTACACAGGTGGCTGATCATGCAATGATCTTGTAGCTACCATGTACAGGTCACGTGAATGATCATACACCCATCAGGTGACTGATAATGCACTGATCACGTGGCTATTCATGCACTGATACCGTGACTGAGCATGGATTGATCACATGACTATCATGTAGTGATCACGTGACTTAATGGCGCTGATCATGTGACTGATCATGCGCTGATCATGTTTGCTATCATACACTGATCATGTGCCTCTGGAGGCAATAAACAAAGAGCTGAGTTGGCACGAATCAAACAGTCAGCAGGCAATAATCATGGAACACAGGTGTGAGGAATCATGCTGCTCAGCTGGCAATAATCAAGCAGCTGAGCAGGCAGGAATTATGCAGCACAGCTGGCAATTGTCAAGCAGATGACAGGCAGGAATCGTGCAGCTCAGCTGGCAATTGTCAAGCAGATGAGCAGACAGTAATCACGCAGCTCAGCAGGCCCAGATCACGTGACTGAGCATGCACTGTTCACGTGTCTGATCATGTACTGATCACGTGACTGATCATGCACTGACGACGTGGCTATCATGCTCTGCTCTCGTGGCTGATCATGCAACGATCACGTCGCAACCATGTACTGGTCACGTGACTGATCATGCACTGATCACGTAATTGATCCTGCACTGATCACGTGGCTCATCATGCACTGATCACGAGGCTGATCACACATGTGTCACGTGACTGATCATGCACTGATCCCGTGGCTCTCATGCACTGATCACGTGGCTGTCATGCACTGATCACGTGGATATCATGCCCTGATCATGTGGCTGATCACACACGTATCACATGACTGATCATGCACTGATCACGTGGCTATCATGCACTGATCACGTGGCTATCATGCACTGATCACGTGGCTTATCAGGCAATGATCACGTAGCTACCATGTACTGGTCACGTAACTGATCATGCACTGAGCACGTAGTTGATCATGCACTGATCATGTGGCTGATCATGCACTGATCACGTGACTGATCATGCACTGATCACGTGGCTATCATGCACTGATCACTTGGCTGGACATACACTGATCACGTGCCTGGTCATGCACTGATCACGTGGCTGATCGTGCACTGATCACGTGACTGATCATGCACTGATCTCGTGTCTGTCCATGCACTGATCACGTGGCTATCATGCACTGCTCACGTGGCTGATCATGCCATGATCACACAGCTACCATGCACTGGTCACATGACTGATCATGCACTGATCACGTGACTGATCATGCAGTGATCATGTGGCTATCATGAACTACTCACGTGGCTGATCATGCAATGATCATGTAGCTACCATGTACAGGTCACGTGAATGATCATACACCCATCAGGTGACTGATCATGCACTGATCACGTGGCTATCATGCACGGATCACGAGACTGGTCATGCACTGTTCACGTCTATATCATGCACTGATCACATGACTGCCCGTGCACTGATCACGTGGATGATCATACACTAATCTTGTGACAGATCATGCACTGATCACGTGGCTGATCATGCACTGATACCGTGACTGAGCATGGACTGATCACATGACTATCATGTAGTGATCACGTGACTTAATGGCGCTGATCATGTGACTGATCATGCGCTGATCATGTTTGCTATCATACACTGATCATGTGCCTCTGGAGGCAATAAACAAAGAGCTGAGTAGGCACGAATCAAACAGTCAGCAGGAAATAATCATGGAACTCAGGTGTGAGGAATCATGCTGCTCAGCTGGCAATAATCAAGCAGCTGAGCAGGCAGGAATTTCGCAGCACAGCTGGCAATTGTCAAGCAGATGACAGGCAGGAATCGTGCAGCTCAGCTGGCAATTGTCAAGCAGATGAGCAGACAGTAATCATGCAGCTCAGCAGGCCCAGATCACGTGACTGAGCATGCACTGTTCACGTGGCTGATCATACACTGATCACCTGATGATCATGCACTGATCACTTGATATCATGCACTGATCACGTGGCTGATCATACACTGTTCACGTGTCTGACCATGCACTGATCACGTGGCTGATCATACACTGCTCACGTAACTGATCATGCACTGATCACGTGGCTATCATGCACTGATCACGTGGCTGAACATGCACTGTTCACGTGGCTGATCACACACCTGTCACGTGACATATCATGCACTGATCACGTGGCACTCATGCACTGATCACGTGGCTGATCATACTCTGCTCACGTAACTCATGCACACATCACGTGGCTATCATGCACTGCTCACGTGGCTCGTCATGGAATGATCACGTAGCAACCATATACTGGTAACGTGACTGATCATGCAAAGATCACGTAAATGATCATGCACTGTTCACGTGACTGATCATGTACTGATCACGTGACTGATCATGCACTGACCACGTGGCTATCATGCTCTGCTCACGTGGCTGATCATGCAACGATCACGTAGCAACCATGAACTGGTCACGTGACTGATCATGCACTGATCACGTAATTGATCCTGCACTGATCACGTGGCTCATCATGCACTGATCACGTGGCTGATCACACATGTATCACGTGACTGATCATGCACTGATCCCGTGGCTCTCATGCACTGATCACGTGGCTGTCATGCACTGATCACATGGTTATCATGCACCGATCACGAGACTGGTCATGCACTGTTCACATCTATATTATGCACTGATCACATGACTGCCCGTGCACTGATCATGTGGATGATCATACACTAATCTTGTGACAGATCATGCACTGATCACGTGGCTGATCATGCACTGATACCGTGACTGAGCATGGACTGATCACATGACTATCATGTAGTGATCACGTGACTTAATGGCGCTGATCATGTGACTGATCATGCGCTGATCATGTTTGCTATCATACACTGATCATGTGCCTCTGGAGGCAATAAACAAAGAGCTGAGTAGGCACGAATCAAACAGTCAGCAGGCAATAATCATGGAACTCAGGTGTGAGGAATCATGCTGCTCAGCTGGCAATAATCAAGCAGCTGAGCAGGCAGGAATCGTGCAGCTCAGCTGGCAATTGTCAAGCAGATGAGCAGACAGTAATCACGCAGCTCAGCAGGCCCAGATCACGTGACTGAGCATGCACTGTTCACGTGGCTGATCATACACTGATCACGTGATGATCATGTACTGATCACTTGATATCATGCACTGATCACGTGGCTGATCATACACTGTTCACGTGTTTGACCACGCACTGATCACGTGGCTGATCATACACTGCTCACGTAACTTATCATGCACTGATCACGTGGCTATCATGCACTGATCACGTGGCTGAACATGCACTGTTCACGTGGCTGATCACACACCTGTCACGTGACATATCATGCACTGATCACGTGGCACTCATGCACTGATCACGTGGCTGATCATACTCTGCTCACGTAACTCATGCACACATCACATGGCTATCATGCACTGCTCACGTGGCTCGTCATGGAATGATCACGTAGCAACCATATACTGGTAACGTGACTGATCATGCAAAGATCACGTAAATGATCATGCACTGTTCACGCGACTGATCATGTACTGATCACGTGACTGATCATGCACTGACCATGTGGCTATCATGCTCTGCTCACGTGGCTGATCATGCAACGATCACGTAGCAACCATGTACTGGTCACGTGACTGATCATGCACTGATCACGTAATTGATCCTGCACTGATCACGTGGCTCATCATGCACTGATCACGTGGCTGATCACACATGTATGACGTGACTGATCATGCACTGATCCCGTGGCTCTCATGCACTGATCACGTGGCTGTCATGCACTGATCACGTGGATATCATGCACTGATCATGTGGCTGATCACACACGTATCACATGACTGATCATGCACTGATCACGTGGCTATCATGCACTGATCACGTGGCTATCATGCACTGATCATGTGGCTTATCAGGCAATGATCACGTAGCTACCTTGTACTGGTCACGTAACTGATCATGCACTGAGCACGTAATTGATCATGCACTGATCATGTGGCTGATCATGCACTGATCACGTGGCTGATCATACACTGATCACATAATTGATCATGCACTGATCACGTGACTCATCATGCACTGATCACGTGGCTATCATGCACTGATCACTGGCTGGACATACACTGATCACGTGCCTGGTCATGCACTGATCACGTGGCTGATCATGCACTGATCACGTGACTGATCATGCACTGATCTCGTGTCTGATCATGCACTGATCACGTGACTGATCATGCACTGATCTCGTGACTGATCATGCACTGATCACGTGGCTATCATGCACTGCTCACGTGGCTGATCATGCCATGATCACGCAGCTACCATGTACTGGTCACATGACTGATCATGCACTGATCACGTGACTGATCATGCACTGATCACGTGGCTATCATGAACTACTCACGTGGCTGATCATGCAATGATCATGTAGCTACCATGTACAGGTCACGTGAATGATCATACACCCATCAGGTGACTGATCATGCACTGATCACGTGCCTATCATGCACAGATCACGAGACTGATCATGCACTGTTCAGGTCTATATCATGCACTGATCACATGACTGCCCGTGCACTGATTACCTGGATGATCATACACTAATCTTGTGACAGATCATGCACTGATCACGTGGCTGATCATGCACTGATCACGTGACTGATCATGCACTGATCTCGTGTCTGATCATGCACTGATCACGTGGCTATCGTGCACTGCTCACGTGGCTGATCATGCCATGATCACGCAGCTACCATGTACTGGTCACATGACTGATCATGCACTGATCACGTGACTGATCATGCAGTGATCACGTGGCTATCATGAACTACTCACGTGGCTGATCATGCAATGATCATGTAGCTACCATGTACAGGTCACGTGAATGATCATACACCCATCAGGTGACTGATCATGCACTGATCACGTGGCTATCATGCACTGATCACGAGACTGATCATGCACTGTTCACGTCTATATCATGCACTGATCACATGACTGCCCGTGCACTGATCACGTGGATGATCATACACTAATCTTGTGACAGATCATGCACTGATCACGTGGCTGATCATGCACTGATACCGTGACTGAGCATGGACTGATCACATGACTATCATGTAGTGATCACGTGACTTAATGGCGCTGATCATGTGACTGATCATGCGCTGATCATGTTTGCTATCATACACTGATCATGTGCCTCTGGAGGCAATAAACAAAGAGCTGAGTAGGCACGAATCAAACAGTCAGCAGGCAATAATCATGGAACAAAGGTGTGAGGAATCATGCTGCTCAGCTGGCAATAATCAAGCAGCTGAGCAGGCAGGAATCGTGCAGCTCAGCTGGCAATTGTCAAGCAGATGAGCAGACAGTAATCACGCAGCTCAGCAGGCCCAGATCACGTGACTGAGCATGCACTGTTCACGTGGCTGATCATACACTGATCACGTGATGATCATGTACTGATCACTTGGATATCATGCACTGATCACGTGGCTGATCATACACTGTTCACGTGTCTGACCATGCACTGATCACGTGGCTGATCATACACTGCTCACGTAACTGATCATGCACTGATCACGTGGCTATCATGCACTGATCACGTGGCTGAACATGCACTGTTCACGTGGCTGATCACACACCTGTCACGTGACATATCATGCACTGATCACGTGGCACTCATGCACTGATCACGTGGCTGATCATACTCTGCTCACGTAACTCATGCACACATCACGTGGCTATCATGCACTGCTCACGTGGCTCGTCATGGAATGATCACGTAGCAACCATATACTGGTAACGTGACTGATCATGCAAAGATCACGTAAATGATCATGCACTGTTCACGTGACTGATCATGTACTGATCACGTGACTGATCATGCACTGACCACGTGGCTATCATGCTCTGCTCACGTGGCTGATCATGCAACGATCACGTAGCAACCATGTACTGGTCACGTGACTGATCATGCACTGATCACGTAATTGATCCTGCACTGATCACGTGGCTCATCATGCACTGATCACGTGGCTGATCACACATGTATCACGTGACTGATCATGCACTGATCCCGTGGCTCTCATGCACTGATCACGTGGCTGTCATGCACTGATCACGTGGATATCATGCACTGATCATGTGGCTGATCACACACGTATCACATGACTGATAATGCACTGATCACGTGGCTATCATGCACTGATCACGTGGCTATCATGCACTGATCACGTGGCTTATCTGGCAATGATCACGTAGCTACCTTGTACTGGTCACGTAACTGATCATGCACTGAGCACGTAATTGATCATGCACTGATCATGTGGCTGATCATGCACTGATCACGTGGCTGATCATGCACTGATCACGTGGCTATCATGCACTGATCACTTGACTGGACATACACTGATCACGTGCCTGGTCATGCACTGATCACGTGGCTGATCATGCACTGATCACGTGACTGATCATGCACTGATCTTGTGTCTGATCATGCACTGATCACGTGACTGATCATGCACTGATACCGTGACTGAGCATGGACTGATCACATGACTATCATGTAGTGATCACGTGACTTAATGGCGCTGATCATGTGACTGATCATGCGCTGATCATGTTTGCTATCATACACTGATCATGTGCCTCTGGAGGCAATAAACAAAGAGCTGAGTAGGCACGAATCAAACAGTCAGCAGGCAATAATCATGGAACTCAGGTTTGAGGAATCATGCTGCTCAGCTGGCAATAATCAAGCAGCTGAGCAGGCAGGAATTACGCAGCACAGCTGGCAATTGTGAAGCAGAGGACAGGCAGGAATCGTGCAGCTCAGCTGGCAATTGTCAAACAGATGAGCAGACAGTAATCACGCAGCTCAGCAGGCCCAGATCACGTGACTGAGCATGCACTGTTCACGTGGCTGATCATACACTGATCACGTGATGATCATGTACTGATCACTTGGATATCATGCACTGATCACGTGGCTGATCATACACTGTTCACGTGTCTGACCATGCACTGATCACGTGGCTGATCATACACTGCTCACGTAACTGATCATGCACTGATCACGTGGCTATCATGCACTGATCACGTGGCTGAACATGCACTGTTCACGTGGATGATCACACACCTGTCACGTGACATATCATGCACTGATCACGTGGCACTCATGCACTGATCACGTGGCTGATCATACTCTGCTCACGTAACTCATGCACACATCACGTGGCTATCATGCACTGCTCACGTGGCTGTCATGCACTGATCACGTGGATATCGTGCACTGATCATGTGGCTGATCACACACGTATCACATGACTGATCATGCACTGATCACGTGGCTATCATGCACTGATCACGTGGCTATCATGCACTGATCACGTGGCTGATCAGGCAATGGTCACGTAGCTACCATGTACTGGTCACGTGACTGATCATGCACTGAGCACGTAATTGATCATGCACTGATCATGTGGCTGATCATGCACTGATCACGTGGCTGATCATACACTGATCACATAACTGATCGCACTGATCACGTGACTGATCATGCACTGATCACGTGGCTATCATGCACTGATCACTTGGCTGGACATACACTGATCACGTGCCTGGTCATGCACTGATCACGTGGCTGATCATGCACTGATCACGTGACTGATCATGCACTGATCTTGTGTCTGATCATGCACTGATCACGTGGCTATCATGCACTGGTCACGTGGCTGATCATGCCATGATCACGCAGCTACCATGTACTGGTCACATGACTGATCATGCACTGATCACGTGACTGATCATGCAGTGATCACGTGGCTATCATGAACTACTCACGTGGCTGATCATGCAATGATCATGTAGCTACCATGTACAGGTCACGTGAATGATCATACACCCATCAGGTGACTGATCATGCACTGATCACGTGACTATCATGCACTGATCACGAGACTGATCATGCACTGTTCACGTCTATATCATGCACTGATCACATGACTGCCCGTGCACTGATCACGTGGATGATCATACACTAATCTTGTGACAGATCATGCACTGATCACGTGGTTTATCATGCACTGATACCGTGACTGAGCATGGACTGATCACATGACTATCATGTAGTGATCACGTGACTTAATGGCGCTGATCATGTGACTGATCATGCGCTGATCATGTTTGCTATCATACACTGATCATGTGCCTCTGGAGGCAATAAACAAAGAGCTGAGTAGGCACGAATCAAACAGTCAGCAGGCAATAATCATGGAACACAGGTGTGAGGAATCATGCTGCTCAGCTGGCAATAATCAAGCAGCTGAGCAGGCAGGAATCGTGCAGCTCAGCTGGCAATTGTCAAGCAGATGAGCAGACAGTAATCACGCAGCTCAGCAGGCCCAGATCACGTGACTGAGCATGCACTGTTCACGTGGCTGATCATACACTGATCACCTGATGATCATGCACTGATCACTTGGATATCATGCACTGATCACGTGGCTGATCATACACTGTTCACGTGTCTGACCATGCACTGATCACGTGGCTGATCATACACTGCTCACGTAACTGATCATGCACTGATCACGTGGCTATCATGCACTGATCACGTGGCTGAACATGCACTGTTCACGTGGCTGATCACACACCTGTCACGTGACATATCATGCACTGATCACGTGGCACTCATGCACTGATCACGTGGCTGATCATACTCTGCTCACGTAACTCATGCACACATCACGTGGCTATCATGCACTGCTCACGTGGCTCGTCATGGAATGATCACGTAGCAACCATATACTGGTAACGTGACTGATCATGCAAAGATCACGTAAATGATCATGCACTGTTCACGTGACTGATCATGTACTGATCACGTGACTGATCATGCACTGACCACGTGGCTATCATGCTCTGCTCACGTGGCTGATCATGCAACGATCACGTAGCAACCATGTGCTGGTCACGTGACTGATCATGCACTGATCACCTAATTGATCCTGCACTGATCACGTGGCTCATCATGCACTGATCACGTGGCTGATCACACATGTATCACGTGACTGATCATGCACTGATCCCGTGGCTCTCATGCACTGATCACGTGGCTGTCATGCACTCATCACGTGGATATCATGCACTGATCATGTGGCTGATCACACACGTATCACATGACTGATCATGCACTGATCACGTGGCTATCATGCACTGATCACGTGGCTATCATGCACTGATCACGTGGCTTATCAGGCAATGATCACGTAGCTACCTTGTACTGGTCAGGTAACTGATCATGCACTGAGCACGTAATTGATCATGCACTGATCATGTGGCTGATCATGCCCTGATCACGCACTGATCACGTGGCTGGACATACACTGATCACGTGCCTGGTCATGCACTGATCACGTGGCTGATCATGCACTGATCACGTGACTGATCATGCACTGATCTCGTGTCTGATCATGCACTGATCACGTGACTGATCATGCACTGATCTCGTGACTGATCATGCACTGATCACGTGGCTATCATGCACTGCTCACGTGGCTGATCATGCCATGATCACACAGCTACCATGTACTGGTCACATGACTGATCATGCACTGATCACGTGACTGATCATGCAGTGATCACGTGGCTATCATGAACTACTCACGTGGCTGATCATGCAAAGATCATGTAGCTACCATGTACAGGTCACGTGAATGATCATACACCCATCAGGTGACTGATCATGCACTGATCACGTGGCTATCATGCACTGATCACGAGACTGATCATGCACTGTTCACGTCTATATCATGCACTGATCACCTGACTGCCCGTGCACTGATCACGTGGATGATCATACACTAATCTTGTGACAGATCATGCACTGATCACGTGGCTATTCATGCACTGATACCGTGACTGAGCATGGACTGATCACATGACTATCATGTAGTGATCACGTGACTTAATGGCGCTGATCATGTGACTGATCATGCGCTGATCATGTTTGCTATCATACACTGATCATGTGCCTCTGGAGGCAATAAACAAAGAGCTGAGTTGGCACGGATCAAACAGTCAGCAGGCAATAATCATGGAACACAGGTGTGAGGAATCATGCTGCTCAGCTGGCAATAATCAAGCAGCTGAGCAGGCAGGAATTACGCAGCACAGCTGGCAATTGTCAAGCAGATGACAGGCAGGAATCGTGCAGCTCAGCTGGCAATTGTCAAGCAGATGAGCAGACAGTAATCACGCAGCTCAGCAGGCCCAGATCACGTGACTGAGCATGCACTGTTCACGTGTCTGATCATGTACTGATCACGTGACTGATCATGCACTGACGACGTGGCTATCATGCTCTGCTCTCGTGGCTGATCATGCAACGATCACGTCGCAACCATGTACTGGTCACGTGACTGATCATGCACTGATCACGTAATTGATCCTGCACTGATCACGTGGCTCATCATGCACTGATCACGAGGCTGATCACACATGTGTCACGTGACTGATCATGCACTGATCCCGTGGCTCTCATGCACTGATCACGTGGCTGTCATGCACTGATCACGTGGATATCATGCACTGATCATGTGGCTGATCACACACGTATCACATGACTGATCATGCACTGATCACGTGGCTATCATGCACTGATCACGTGGCTATCATGCACTGATCACGTGGCTGATCATGCAACGATCACGTAGCAACCATGTACTGGTCACGTGACTGATCATGCACTGATCACGTAATTGATCCTGCACTGATCACGTGGCTCATCATGCACTGATCACGTGGCTGATCACACATGTATCACGTGACTGATCATGCACTGATCCCGTGGCTCTCATGCACTGATCACGTGGCTGTCATGCACTGATCACGTGGATATCATGCACTGATCATGTGGCTGATCACACACGTATCACATGACTGATCATGCACTGATCACGTGGCTATCATGCACTGATCACGTGGCTATCATGCAGTGATCACGTGGCTTATCAGGCAATGATCACGTAGCTACCTTGTACTGGTCAGGTAACTGATCATGCACTGAGCACGTAATTGATCATGCACTGATCATGTGGCTGATCATGCCCTGATCACGCACTGATCACGTGGCTGGACATACACTGATCACGTGCCTGGTCATGCACTGATCACGTGGCTGATCATGCACTGATCACGTGACTGATCATGCACTGATCTCGTGTCTGATCATGCACTGATCACGTGACTGATCATGCACTGATCTCGTGACTGATCATGCACTGATCACGTGGCTATCATGCACTGCTCACGTGGCTGATCATGCCATGATCACGCAGCTACCATGTACTGGTCACATGACTGATCATGCACTGATCACGTGACTGATCATGCAGTGATCACGTGGCTATCATGAACTACTCACGTGGCTGATCATGCAATGATCATGTAGCTACCATGTACAGGTCACGTGAATGATCATACACCCATCAGGTGACTGATCATGCACTGATCACGTGGCTATCATGCACTGATCACGAGACTGATCATGCACTGTTCACGTCTATATCATGCACTGATCACATGACTGCCCGTGCACTGATCACGTGGATGATCATACACTAATCTTGTGACAGATCATGCACTGATCACGTGGCTATTCATGCACTGATACCGTGACTGAGCATGGACTGATCACATGACTATCATGTAGTGATCACGTGACTTAATGGCGCTGATCATGTGACTGATCATGCGCTGATCATGTTTGCTATCATACACTGATCATGTGCCTCTGGAGGCAATAAACAAAGAGCTGAGTTGGCACGAATCAAACAGTCAGCAGGCAATAATCATGGAACACAGGTGTGAGGAATCATGCTGCTCAGCTGGCAATAATCAAGCAGCTGAGCAGGCAGGAATTACGCAGCACAGCTGGCAATTGTCAAGCAGATGACAGGCAGGAATCGTGCAGCTCAGCTGGCAATTGTCAAGCAGATGAGCAGACAGTAATCACGCAGCTCAGCAGGCCCAGATCACGTGACTGAGCATGCACTGTTCACGTGTCTGATCATGTACTGATCACGTGACTGATCATGCACTGACGACGTGGCTATCATGCTCTGCTCTCGTGGCTGATCATGCAACGATCACGTCGCAACCATGTACTGGTCACGTGACTGATCATGCACTGATCACGTAATTGATCCTGCACTGATCACGTGGCTCATCATGCACTGATCACGAGGCTGATCACACATGTGTCACGTGACTGATCATGCACTGATCCCGTGGCTCTCATGCACTGATCACGTGGCTGTCATGCACTGATCACGTGGATATCATGCACTGATCATGTGGCTGATCACACACGTATCACATGACTGATCATGCACTGATCACGTGGCTATCATGCACTGATCACGTGGCTATCATGCACTGATCACGTGGCTTATCAGGCAATGATCACGTAGCTACCATGTACTGGTCACGTAACTGATCATGCACTGAGCACGTAATTGATCATGCACTGATCATGTGGCTGATCATGCACTGATCACGTGGCTGATCATACACTGATCACATAACTGATCATGCACTGATCACGTGACTGATCATGCACTGATCACGTGGCTATCATGCACTGATCACTTGGCTGGACATACACTGATCACGTGCCTGGTCATGCACTGATCACGTGGCTGATCATGCACTGATCACGTGACTGATCATGCACTGATCTCGTGTCTGTTCATGCACTGATCACGTGGCTATCATGCACTGCTCACGTGGCTGATCATGCCATGATCACACAGCTACCATGTACTGGTCACATGACTGATCATGCACTGATCACGTGACTGATCATGCAGTGATCATGTGGCTATCATGAACTACTCACGTGGCTGATCATGCAATGATCATGTAGCTACCATGTACAGGTCACGTGAATGATCATACACCCATCAGGTGACTGATCATGCACTGATCACGTGGCTATCATGCACGGATCACGAGACTGGTCATGCACTGTTCACGTCTATATCATGCACTGATCACATGACTGCCCGTGCACTGATCACGTGGATGATCATACACTAATCTTGTGACAGATCATGCACTGATCACGTGGCTGATCATGCACTGATACCGTGACTGAGCATGGACTGATCACATGACTATCATGTAGTGATCACGTGACTTAATGGCGCTGATCATGTGACTGATCATGCGCTGATCATGTTTGCTATCATACACTGATCATGTGCCTCTGGAGGCAATAAACAAAGAGCTGAGTAGGCACGAATCAAACAGTCAGCAGGAAATAATCATGGAACTCAGGTGTGAGGAATCATGCTGCTCAGCTGGCAATAATCAAGCAGCTGAGCAGGCAGGAATTTCGCAGCACAGCTGGCAATTGTCAAGCAGATGACAGGCAGGAATCGTGCAGCTCAGCTGGCAATTGTCAAGCAGATGAGCAGACAGTAATCACGCAGCTCAGCAGGCCCAGATCACGTGACTGAGCATGCACTGTTCACGTGGCTGATCATACACTGATCACCTGATGATCATGCACTGATCACTTGGATATCATGCACTGATCACGTGGCTGATCATACACTGTTCACGTGTCTGACCATGCACTGATCACGTGGCTGATCATACACTGCTCACGTAACTGATCATGCACTGATCACGTGGCTATCATGCACTGATCACGTGGCTGAACATGCACTGTTCACGTGGCTGATCACACACCTGTCACGTGACATATCATGCACTGATCACGTGGCACTCATGCACTGATCACGTGGCTGATCATACTCTGCTCACGTAACTCATGCACACATCACGTGGCTATCATGCACTGCTCACGTGGCTCGTCATGGAATGATCACGTAGCAACCATATACTGGTAACGTGACTGATCATGCAAAGATCACGTAAATGATCATGCACTGTTCACGTGACTGATCATGTACTGATCACGTGACTGATCATGCACTGACCACGTGGCTATCATGCTCTGCTCACGTGGCTGATCATGCAACGATCACATAGCAACCATGTACTGGTCACGTGACTGATCATGCACTGATCACGTAATTGATCCTGCACTGATCACGTGGCTCATCATGCACTGATCACGTGGCTGATCACACATGTATCACGTGACTGATCATGCACTGATCCCGTGGCTCTCATGCACTGATCACGTGGCTGTCATGCACTGATCACATGGTTATCATGCACCGATCACGAGACTGGTCATGCACTGTTCACATCTATATTATGCACTGATCACATGACTGCCCGTGCACTGATCACGTGGATGATCATACACTAATCTTGTGACAGATCATGCACTGATCACGTGGCTGATCATGCACTGATACCGTGACTGAGCATGGACTGATCACATGACTATCATGTAGTGATCACGTGACTTAATGGCGCTGATCATGTGACTGATCATGCGCTGATCATGTTTGCTATCATACACTGATCATGTGCCTCTGGAGGCAATAAACAAAGAGCTGAGTAGGCACGAATCAAACAGTCAGCAGGCAATAATCATGGAACTCAGGTGTGAGGAATCATGCTGCTCAGCTGGCAATAATCAAGCAGCTGAGCAGGCAGGAATCGTGCAGCTCAGCTGGCAATTGTCAAGCAGATGAGCAGACAGTAATCACGCAGCTCAGCAGGCCCAGATCACGTGACTGAGCATGCACTGTTCACGTGGCTGATCATACACTGATCACGTGATGATCATGTACTGATCACTTGGATATCATGCACTGATCACGTGGCTGATCATACACTGTTCACGTGTTTGACCACGCACTGATCACGTGGCTGATCATACACTGCTCACGTAACTGATCATGCACTGATCACGTGGCTATCATGCACTGATCACGTGGCTGAACATGCACTGTTCACGTGGCTGATCACACACCTGTCACGTGACATATCATGCACTGATCACGTGGCACTCATGCACTGATCACGTGGCTGATCATACTCTGCTCACGTAACTCATGCACACATCACATGGCTAACATGCACTGCTCACGTGGCTCGTCATGGAATGATCACGTAGCAACCATATACTGGTAACGTGACTGATCATGCAAAGATCACGTAAATGATCATGCACTGTTCACGCGACTGATCATGTACTGATCACGTGACTGATCATGCACTGACCACGTGGCTATCATGCTCTGCTCACGTGGCTGATCATGCAACGATCACGTAGCAACCATGTACTGGTCACGTGACTGATCATGCACTGATCACGTAATTGATCCTGCACTGATCACGTGGCTCATCATGCACTGATCACGTGGCTGATCACACATGTATCACGTGACTGATCATGCACTGATCCCGTGGCTCTCATGCACTGATCACGTGGCTGTCATGCACTGATCACGTGGATATCATGCACTGATCATGTGGCTGATCACACACGTATCACATGACTGATCATGCACTGATCACGTGGCTATCATGCACTGATCACGTGGCTATCATGCACTGATCATGTGGCTTATCCGGCAATGATCACGTAGCTACCTTGTACTGGTCACGTAACTGATCATGCACTGAGCACGTAATTGATCATGCACTGATCATGTGGCTGATCATGCACTGATCACGTGGCTGATCATACACTGATCACATAATTGATCATGCACTGATCACGTGACTCATCATGCACTGATCACGTGGCTATCATGCACTGATCACTTGGCTGGACATTCACTGATCACGTGCCTGGTCATGCACTGATCACGTGGCTGATCATGCACTGATCACGTGACTGATCATGCACTGATCTCGTGTCTGATCATGCACTGATCACGTGACTGATCATGCACTGATCTCGTGACTGATCATGCACTGATCACGTGGCTATCATGCACTGCTCACGTGGCTGATCATGCCATGATCACGCAGCTACCATGTACTGGTCACATGACTGATCATGCACTGATCACGTGACTGATCATGCACTGATCACGTGGCTATCATGAACTACTCACGTGGCTGATCATGCAATGATCATGTAGCTACCATGTACAGGTCACGTGAATGATCATACACCCATCAGGTGACTGATCATGCACTGATCACGTGCCTATCATGCACAGATCACGAGACTGATCATGCACTGTTCAGGTCTATATCATGCACTGATCACATGACTGCCCGTGCCCTGATTACGTGGATGATCATACACTAATCTTGTGACAGATAATGCACTGATCACGTGGCTGATCATGCACTGATCACGTGACTGATCATGCACTGATCTCGTGTCTGATCATGCACTGATCACGTGGCTATCGTGCACTGCTCACGTGGCTGATCATGCCATGATCACGCAGCTACCATGTACTGGTCACCTGACTGATCATGCACTGATCACGTGACTGATCATGCAGTGATCACGTGGCTATCATGAACTACTCACGTGGCTGATCATGCAATGATCATGTAGCTACCATGTACAGGTCACGTGAATGATCATACACCCATCAGGTGACTGATCATGCACTGATCACGTGGCTATCATGCACTGATCACGAGACTGATCATGCACTGTTCACGTCTATATCATGCACTGATCACATGACTGCCCGTGCACTGATCACGTGGATGATCATACACTAATCTTGTGACAGATCATGCACTGATTACGTGGCTGATCATGCACTGATACCGTGACTGAGCATGGACTGATCACATGACTATCATGTAGTGATCACGTGACTTAATGGCGCTGATCATGTGACTGATCATGCGCTGATCATGTTTGCTATCATACACTGATCATGTGCCTCTGGAGGCAATAAACAAAGAGCTGAGTAGGCACGAATCAAACAGTCAGCAGGCAATAATCATGGAACAAAGGTGTGAGGAATCATGCTGCTCAGCTGGCAATAATCAAGCAGCTGAGCAGGCAGGAATCGTGCAGCTCAGCTGGCAATTGTCAAGCAGATGAGCAGACAGTAATCACGCAGCTCAGCAGGCCCAGATCACGTGACTGAGCATGCACTGTTCACGTGGCTGATCATACACTGATCACCTGATGATCATGCACTGATCACTTGGATATCATGCACTGATCACGTGGCTGATCATACACTGTTCACGTATCTGACCATGCACTGATCACGTGGCTGATCATACACTGTTCACGTAACTGATCATGCACTGATCACGTGGCTATCATGCACTGATCACGTGGCTGAACATGCACTGTTCACGTGGCTGATCACACACTGTCACGTGACATATCATGCACTGATCACGTGGCACTCATGCACTGATCACGTGGCTGATCATACTCTGCTCACGTAACTCATGCACACATCACGTGGCTATCATGCACTGCTCACGTGGCTGTCATGCACTGATCACGTGGCTATCATGCACTGATCACGTGGCTGATCACACACGTATCACGTGACTGATCATGCACTGATCACGTGGCTGATCATGCACTGATCACGTGGCTATCATGCACTGATCACGTGGCTGATCATGCACTGATCACGTAGCTACCATGTACTGGTCACGTGACTGATCATGCACTGATCACGTAATTGATCATGCACTGATCATGTGGCTGATCATGCACTGATCACGTGGCTGATCATGCACTGATCACATGACTGATCATGCACTGATCACGTGACTGATCATGCACTGATCACGTGGCTATCATGCACTGATCACTTGGCTGACATACACTGATCACGTGCCTGATCATGCACTGATCACGTGGCTGATCATGCACTGATCACGTGACTGATCATGCACTGATCACGTGTCTGATCATGCACTGATCACGTGGCTATCATGCACTGATCACGTGGCTGATCATGCCATGATCACGCAGCTACCATGTACTGGTCACATGACTGATCATGCACTGATCACGTGACTGATCATGCACTGATCACGTGGCTATCATGCACTACTCACGTGGCTGATCATGCAATGATCATGTAGCTACCATGTACAGGTCACGTGAATGATCATACACCCGTCAGGTGACTGATCATGCACTGATCACGTGGCTATCATGCACTGATCTGAGACTGATCATGCACTGATCACGTCTATATCATGCACTGATCACATGACTGCCCATGCACTGATCACGTGGATGATCATACACTAATCTTGTGACAGATCATGCACTGATCACGTGGCTTATCATGCACTGATACCGTGACTGAGCATGGACTGATCACATGACTATCATGTAGTGATCACGTGACTTAATGGCGCTGATCATGTGACTGATCATGCGCTGATCATGTTTGCTATCATACACTGATCATGTGCCTCTGGAGGCAATAAACAAAGAGCTGAGTAGGCACGAATCAAACAGTCAGCAGGCAATAATCATGGAACTCAGGTGTGAGGAATCATGCTGCTCAGCTGGCAATAATCAAGCAGCTGAGCAGGCAGGAATCGTGCAGCTCAGCTGGCAATTGTCAAGCAGATGAGCAGACAGTAATCACGCAGCTCAGCAGGCCCAGATCACGTGACTGAGCATGCACTGTTCACGTGGCTGATCATACACTGATCACGTGATGATCATGCACTGATCACTTGGATATCATGCACTGATCACGTGGCTGATCATACACTGTTCACGTGTCTGACCATGCACTGATCACGTGGCTGATCATACACTGCTCACGTAACTGATCATGCACTGATCACGTGGCTATCATGCACTGATCACGTGGCTGAACATGCACTGTTCACGTGGCTGATCACACACCTGTCACGTGACATATCATGCACTGATCACGTGGCACTCATGCACTGATCACGTGGCTGATCATCCTCTGCTCACGTAACTCATGCACACATCACGTGGCTATCATGCACTGCTCACGTGGCTCGTCATGGAATGATCACGTAGCAACCATATACTGGTAACGTGACTGATCATGCAAAGATCACGTAAATGATCATGCACTGTTCACGTGACTGATCATGTACTGATCACGTGACTGATCATGCACTGATCACGTGGCTATCATGCTCTGCTCACGTGGCTGATCATGCAACGATCACGTAGCAACCATGTACTGGTCACGTGACTGATCATGCACTGATCACGTAATTGATCCTGCACTGATCACGTGGCTCATCATGCACTGATCACGTGGCTGATCACACATGTATCACGTGACTGATCATGCACTGATCACGTGGCTCTCATGCACTGATCACGTGGCTGTCATGCACTGATCACGTGGATATCATGCACTGATCATGTGGCTGATCACACGTATCACATGACTGATCATGCACTGATCACGTGGCTATCATGCACTGATCACGTGGCTATCATGCACTGATCACGTGGCTTATCAGGCAATGATCACGAAGCTGCCATGTACTGGTCACGTGACTGATCATGCACTGATCACGTAATTGATCATGCACTGATCACGTGGCTGATCATGCACTGATCACGTGGCTGATCATACACTGATCACGTAACTGATCATGCACTGATCACGTGACTGATCATGCACTGATCACGTGGCTGATCATGCACTGATCACGTGGCTGATCATGCACTGATCACGTGACTGATCATGCACTGATCACGTGTCTGATCATGCACTGATCACGTGGCTATCATGCACTGCTCACGTGGCTGATCATGCCATGATCACGCAGCTACCATGTACTGGTCACATGACTGATCATGCACTGATCACGTGACTGATCATGCACTGATCACGTGGCTATCATGAACTACTCACGTGGCTGATCATGCAATGATCATGTAGCTACCATGTACAGGTCACGTGAATGATCATACACCCATCAGGTGACTGATCATGCACTGATCACGTGGCTATCATGCACTGATCACGAGACTGATCATGCACTGATCACGTCTATATAATGCACTGATCACATGACTGCCCGTGCACTGATCACGTGGATGATCATACACTAATCTTATGACAGATCATGCACTGATCACGTGGCTGATCATGCACTGATACCGTGACTGAGCATGGACTGATCACATGACTATCATGTAGTGATCACGTGACTTAATGGCGCTGATCATGTGACTGATCATGCACTGATCATGTTTGGTATCATACACTGATCATGTGCCTCTGGAGGCAATAAACAAAGAGCTGAGTAGGCACGAATCAAACAGTCAGCAGGCAATAATCATGGAACTCAGGTGTGAGGAATCATGCTGCTCAGCTGGCAATAATCAAGCAGCTGAACAGGCAGGAATTATGCAGCACAGCTGGCAATTGTCAAGCAGATGACAGGCAGGAATCGTGCAGCTCAGCTGGCAATTGTCAAGCAGATGAGCAGACAGTAATCACGCAGCTCAGCAGGCCCAGATCACGTGACTGAGCATGCACTGTTCACGTGGCTGATCATACACTGATCACGTGATGATCATGCACTGATCACGTGGCTATCATGCACTGATCACGTGGCTGATCATGCACTGTTCACGTGGCTGATCACACACTGATCACGTGACTATCATGCACTGATCACGTGGCACTCATGCACTGATCACGTGGCTGATCATACACTGATCACGTAACTCATGCACACATCACGTGGCTATCATGCACTGCTCACGTGGCTGTCATGGAATGATCACGTAGCAACCATATACTGGTCACGTGACTGATCATGCACTGATCACGTAAATGATCATGCACTGATCACGTGACTGATCATGCACTGATCACGTGACTGATCATGCACTGATCACGTGGCTATCATGCACTGCTCACGTGGCTGATCATGCAACGATCACGTAGCAACCATGTACTGGTCACGTGACTGATCATGCACTGATCACGTAATTGATCATGCACTGATCACGTGGCTCATCATGCACTGATCACGTGGCTGATCACACATGTATCACGTGACTGATCATGCACTGATCACGTGGCTATCATGCACTGATCACGTGGCTATCATGCACTGATCACGTGGCTTATCATGCAATGATCACGTAGCTACCATGTACTGGTCATGTAACTGATCATGCACTGATCACGTAACTGATCATGCACTGATCACGTGGCTGATCATGCACTGATCACGTGGCTGATCATACACTGATCACATAACTGATCATGCACTGATCACGTGACTGATCATGCACTGATCACGTGGCTATCATGCACTGATAACTTGGCTGGACATACACTGATCACGTGCCTGGTCATGCACTGATCACGTGGCTGATCATGCACTGATCACGTGACTGATCATGCACTGATCTCGTGTCTGATCATGCACTGATCACGTGGCTATCATGCACTGCTCACGTGGCTGATCATGCCATGATCACGCACCTACCATGTACTGGTCACATGACTGATCATGCACTGATCACGTGACTGATCATGCAGTGATCACGTGGCTATCATGCACTACTCACGTGGCTGATCATGCAATGATCATGTAGCTACCATGTACAGGTCACGTGAATGATCATACACCCATCAGGTGACTGATCATGCACTGATCACGTGGCTATCATGCACTGATCACGAGACTGATCATGCACTGATCACGTCTATATCATGCACTGATCACATGACTGCCGTGCACTGATCACGTGGATGATCATACACTAATCTTGTGACAGATCATGCACTGATCACGTGGCTGATCATGCACTGATACCGTGACTGAGCATGGACTGATCACATGACTATCATGTAGTGATCACGTGACTTAATGGCGCTGATCATGTGACTGATCATGCGCTGATCATGTTTGCTATCATACACTGATCATGTGCCTCTGGAGGCAATAAACAAAGAGCTGAGTAGGCACGAATCAAACAGTCAGCAGGCAATAATCATGGAACTCAGGTGTGAGGAATCATGCTGCTCAGCTGGCAATAATCAAGCAGCTGAGCAGGCAGGAATTACGCAGCACAGCTGGCAATTGTCAAGCAGATGACAGGCAGGAATCGTGCAGCTCAGCTGGCAATTGTCAAGCAGATGAGCAGACAGTAATCACGCAGCTCAGCAGGCCCAGATCACGTGACTGAGCATGCACTGTTCACGTGGCTGATCATACACTGATCACGTGATGATCATGCACTGATCACTTGGATATCATGCACTGATCACGTGGCTGATCATACACTGTTCACGTGTCTGACCATGCACTGATCACGTGGCTGATCATACACTGCTCACGTAACTGATCATGCACTGATCACGTGGCTATCATGCACTGATCACGTGGCTGAACATGCACTGTTCACGTGGCTGATCACACACCTGTCACGTGACATATCATGCACTGATCACGTGGCACTCATGCACTGATCACGTGGCTGATCATACTCTGCTCACGTAACTCATGCACACATCTCGTGGCTATCATGCACTGCTCACGTGGCTCGTCATGGAATGATCACTTAGCAACCATATACTGGTAACGTGACTGATCATGCAAAGATCACGTAAATGATCATGCACTGTTCACGTGACTGATCATGCTGATCACGTGACTGATCATGCACTGATCACGTGGCTATCATGCACTGATCATGTGGCTGATCATGCAACGATCACGTAGCAACCATGTACTGGTCACGTGACTGATCATGCACTGATCACGTAATTGATCCTGCACTGATCACGTGGCTCATCATGCACTGATCACGTGGCTGATCACAAATGTATCACGTGACTGATCATGCACTGATCCCGTGGCTATCATGCACTGATCACGTGGCTGTCATGCACTGATCACGTGGATATCATGCACTGATCACGTGGCTGATCACACACGTATCACATGACTGATCATGCACTGATCACGTGGCTGATCATGCACTGATCACGTGGCTCATCATGCACTGATCACGTGGCTGATCACACATGTATCACGTGACTGATCATGCACTGATCGTGGCTCTCATGCACTGATCACGTGGCTGTCATGCACTGATCACGTGGATATCATGCACTGATCACGTGGCTGATCACACACGTATCACATGACTGATCATGCACTGATCACGTGGCTATCATGCACTGATCACGTGGCTATCATGCACTGATCACGTGGCTGATCATGCAATGATCACGTAGCTCATGTACTGTCACGTGACTGATCATGCACTGATCACGTAATTGATCATGCACTGATCACGTGGCTGATCATGCACTGATCACGTGGCTGATCATGCACTGATCACGTAACTGATCATGCACTGATCACGTGACTGATCATGCACTGATCACGTGGCTATCATGCACTGATCACGTGGCTGACATACACTGATCACGTGCCTGATCATGCACTGATCACGTGGCTGATCATGCACTGATCACGTGACTGATCATGCACTGATCACGTGTCTGATCATGCACTGATCACGTGGCTATCATGCACTGCTCACGTGGCTGATCATGCATGATCACGCAGCTACCATGTACTGGTCACATGACTGATCATGCACTGATCACGTGACTGATCATGCAGTGATCACGTGGCTATCATGCACTACTCACGTGGCTGATCATGCAATGATCATGTAGCTACCATGTACAGGTCACGTGAATGATCATACACCCATCAGGTGACTGATCATGCACTGATCACGTGGCTATCATGCACTGATCACGAGACTGATCATGCACTGATCACGTCTATATCATGCACTGATCACATGACTGCCCATGCACTGATCACGTGGATGATCATACACTAATCATGTGACAGATCATGCACTGATCACGTGGCTGATCATGCACTGATACCGTGACTGAGCATGGACTGATCACATGACTATCATGTAGTGATCACGTGACTTAATGGCGCTGATCATGTGACTGATCATGCGCTGATCATGTTTGCTATCATACACTGATCATGTGCCTCTGGAGGCAATAAACAAAGAGCTGAGTAGGCACGAATCAAACAGTCAGCAGGCAATAATCATGGAACTCAGGTGTGAGGAATCATGCTGCTCAGCTGGCAATAATCAAGCAGCTGAACAGGCAGGAATTATGCAGCACAGCTGGCAATTGTCAAGCAGATGACAGGCAGGAATCGTGCAGCTCAGCTGGCAATTGTCAAGCAGATGAGCAGACAGTAATCACGCAGCTCAGCAGGCCCAGATCACGTGACTGAGCATGCACTGTTCACGTGGCTGATCATACACTGATCACGTGATGATCATGCACTGATCACTTGGATATCATGCACTGATCACGTGGCTGATCATACACTGTTCACGTGTCTGACCATGCACTGATCACGTGGCTGATCATACACTGCTCACGTAACTGATCATGCACTGATCACGTGGCTATCATGCACTGATCACGTGGCTGAACATGCACTGTTCACGTGGCTGATCACACACCTGTCACGTGACATATCATGCACTGATCACGTGGCACTCATGCACTGATCACGTGGCTGATCATACTCTGCTCACGTAACTCATGCACACATCACGTGGCTATCATGCACTGCTCACGTGGCTCGTCATGGAATGATCACGTAGCAACCATATACTGGTCACGTGACTGATCATGCAAAGATCACGTAAATGATCATGCACTGTTCACGTGACTGATCATGTACTGATCACGTGACTGATCATGCACTGATCACGTGGCTATCATGCTCTGCTCACGTGGCTGATCATGCAACGATCACGTAGCAACCATGTACTGGTCACGTGACTGATCATGCACTGATCACGTAATTGATCCTGCACTGATCACGTGGCTCATCATGCACTGATCACGTGGCTGATCACACATGTATCACGTGACTGATCATGCACTGATCACGTGGCTCTCATGCACTGATCACGTGGCTGTCATGCACTGATCACGTGGATATCATGCACTGATCATGTGGCTGATCACACACGTATCACATGACTGATCATGCACTGATCACGGCTGATCATGCACTGATCACGTGGCTATCATGCACTGATCACGTGGCTGATCATGCAATGATCACGTAGCTACCATGTACTGTCACGTGACTGATCATGCACTGATCACGTGGTTGATCATGCACTGATTGGCTGATCATGCACTGATCACGTGGCTGATCATGCACTGATCACGTGACTGATCATGCACTGATCACGTGATCATGCACTGATCACGTGGCTGATCATGCACTGATCACGTGGCTGATCACACATGATCACGTGACTGATCATGCACTGATCACGTGGCTGTCATGCACTGATCACGTGGCTGATCATGCACTGATCACGTGGATATCATGCACTGATCACGTGGCTGATCATGCACTGATCACGTGTCTGATCATGCACTGATCACGTGGCTGATCATGCACTGATCACGTAACTGATCATGCACTGATCACGTGGCTATCATGCACTGATCACGTGGCTGATCATGCACTGATCACGTGGCTGATCACACACTGTCACGTGACATATCATGCACTGATCACGTGGCACTCATGCACTGATCACGTGGCTGATCATACACTGCTCACGTAACTCATGCACACATCACGTGGCTATCATGCACTGCTCACGTGGCTGTCATGGAATGATCACGTAGCAACCATATACTGGTCACGTGACTGATCATGCACTGATCACGTAAATGATCATGCACTGTTCACGTGACTGATCATGCACTGATCACGTGACTGATCATGCACTGATCACGTGGCTATCATGCACTGCTCACGTGGCTGATCATGCACTGATCACGTAGCAACCATGTACTGGTCACGTGACTGATCATGCACTGATCACGTAATTGATCATGCACTGATCACGTGGCTCATCATGCACTGATCACGTGGCTGATCACACATGTATCACGTGACTGATCATGCACTGATCACGTGGCTATCATGCACTGATCACGTGGCTGTCATGCACTGATCACGTGGATATCATGCACTGATCACGTGGCTGATCACACACGTATCACATGACTGATCATGCACTGATCACGTGGCTATCATGCACTGATCACGTGGCTATCATGCACTGATCACGTGGCTGATCATGCAATGATCACGTAGCTACCATGTACTGGTCACGTGACTGATCATGCACTGATCACGTGATTGATCATGCACTGATCACGTGGCTGATCATGCACTGATCACGTGGCTGATCATACACTGATTACATAACTGATCATGCACTGATCACGTGACTGATCATGCACTGATCACGTGGCTATCATGCACTGATCACGTGGCTGACACACTGATCACGTGCCTGATCATGCACTGATCACGTGGCTGATCATGCACTGATCACGTGACTGATCATGCACTGATCACGTGTCTGATCATGCACTGATCACGTGGCTATCATGCACTGCTCACGTGGCTGATCATGCCATGATCACGCAGCTACCATGTACTGGTCACATGACTGATCATGCACTGATCACGTGACTGATCATGCAGTGATCACGTGGCTATCATGCACTACTCACGTGGCTGATCATGCAATGATCATGTAGCTACCATGTACAGGTCACGTGAATGATCATACACCCATCAGGTGACTGATCATGCACTGATCACGTGGCTATCATGCACTGATCACGAGACTGATCATGCACTGATCACGTCTATATCATGCACTGATCACATGACTGCCCATGCACTGATCACGTGGATGATCATACACTAATCTTGTGACAGATCATGCACTGATCACGTGGCTGATCATGCACTGATACCGTGACTGAGCATGGACTGATCACATGACTATCATGTAGTGATCACGTGACTTAATGGCGCTGATCATGTGACTGATCATGCGCTGATCATGTTTGCTATCATACACTGATCATGTGCCTCTGGAGGCAATAAACAAAGAGCTGAGTAGGCACGAATCAAACAGTCAGCAGGCAATAATCATGGAACTCAGGTGTGAGGAATCATGCTGCTCAGCTGGCAATAATCAAGCAGCGGAACAGGCAGGAATTATGCAGCACAGCTGGCAATTGTCAAGCAGATGACAGGCAGGAATCACGCAGCTCAGCAGGCCCAGATCACGTGACTGAGCATGCACTGTTCACGTGGCTGATCATACACTGATCACGTGATGATCATGCACTGATCACTTGGATATCATGCACTGATCACGTGGCTGATCATACACTGTTCACGTGTCTGACCATGCACTGATCACGTGGCTGATCATACACTGCTCACGTAACTGATAATGCACTGATCACGTGGCTATCATGCACTGATCACGTGGCTGAACATGCACTGTTCACGTGGCTGATCACACACCTGTCACGTGACATATCATGCACTGATCACGTGGCACTCATGCACTGATCACGTGGCTGATCATACTCTGCTCACGTAACTCATGCACACATCACGTGGCTATCATGCACTGCTCACGTGGCTCGTCATGGAATGATCACGTAGCAACCATATACTGGTCACGTGACTGATCATGCAAAGATCACGTAAATGATCATGCACTGTTCACGTGACTGATCATGTACTGATCACGTGACTGATCATGCACTGATCACGTGGCTATCATGCTCTGCTCACGTGGCTGATCATGCAACGATCACGTAGCAACCATGCACTGGTCACGTGACTGATCATGCACTGATCACGTAATTGATCCTGCACTGATCACGTGGCTCATCATGCACTGATCACGTGGCTGATCACACATGTATCACGTGACTGATCATGCACTGATCCCGTGGCTCTCATGCACTGATCACGTGGCTGTCATGCACTGATCACGTGGATATCATGCACTGATCACGTGGCTGATCACACACGTATCACATGACTGATCATGCACTGATCACGTGGCTATCATGCACTGATCACGTGGCTATCATGCACTGATCACGTGGCTGATCATGCAATGATCACGTAGCTACCATGTACTGATCACGTGACTGATCATGCACTGATCACGTAATTGATCATGCACTGATCACGTGGCTGATCATGCACTGATCACGTGGCTGATCATGCACTGATCACGTAACTGATCATGCACTGATCACGTGACTGATCATGCACTGATCACGTGGCTATCATGCACTGATCACGTGGCTGGACATGCACTGATCACGTGCCTGATCATGCACTGATCACGTGGCTGATCATGCACTGATCACGTGACTGATCATGCACTGATCACGTGTCTGATCATGCACTGATCACGTGACTGATCATGCACTGATCACGTGACTGATCATGCACTGATCACGTGGCTATCATGCACTACTCGTGGCTGATCATGCACTGATCACGCAGCTACCATGTACTGGTCACATGACTGATCATGCACTGATCACGTGACTGATCATGCACTGATCACGTGGCTATCATGCACTACTCACGTGGCTGATCATGCAATGATCATGTAGCTACCATGTACAGGTCACGTGAATGATCATACACCCATCAGGTGACTGATCATGCACTGATCACGTGGCTATCATGCACTGATCACGAGACTGATCATGCACTGATCACGTCTATATCATGCACTGATCACATGACTGCCCATGCACTGATCACGTGGATGATCATACACTAATCTTGTGACAGATCATGCACTGATCACGTGGCTGATCATGCACTGATACCGTGACTGAGCATGGACTGATCACATGACTATCATGTAGTGATCACGTGACTTAATGGCGCTGATCATGTGACTGATCATGCGCTGATCATGTTTGCTATCATACACTGATCATGTGCCTCTGGAGGCAATAAACAAAGAGCTGAGTAGGCACGAATCAAACAGTCAGCAGGCAATAATCATGGAACTCAGGTGTGAGGAATCATGCTGCTCAGCTGGCAATAATCAAGCAGCTGAGCAGGCAGGAATTACGCAGCACAGCTGGCAATTGTCAAGCAGATGACAGGCAGGAATCGTGCAGCTCAGCTGGCAATTGTCAAGCAGATGAGCAGACAGTAATCACGCAGCTCAGCAGGCCCAGATCACGTGACTGAGCATGCACTGTTCACGTGGCTGATCATATACTGATCACGTGATGATCATGCACTGATCACTTGGATATCATGCACTGATCACGTGGCTGATCATACTCTGTTCACGTAACTCATGCACTGATCACGTGGCTGATCATGCACTGCTCACGTGGCTGATCATGCACTGATCACGTGGCTATCATGCACTGATCACGTGGCTGATCATGCACTGATCACGTGGCTGATCATGCACTGATCACGTGATGATCATGCACTGATCACGTGACTGATCATGCACTGATCACGTGGCTATCATGCACTGCTCACGTGGCTGATCATGCACGATCACGTGGCTATCATGCACTGGTCACGTGACTGATCATGCACTGATCACGTAATTGATCATGCACTGATCACGTGGCTGATCATGCACTGATCACGTGGCTGATCATGCACTGATCACGTGACTGATCATGCACTGATCACGTGGCTGATCATGCACTGATCACGTGGCTATCATGCACTGATCACGTGGCTGATCATGCACTGATCACGTGGCTGATCATGCACTCACACGTGACTGATCATGCACTGATCACGTAATTGATCATGCACTGATCACGTGGCTCATCATGCACTGATCACGTGGCTGATCACACATGTATCACGTGACTGATCATGCACTGATCACGTGGCTCTCATGCACTGATCACGTGGCTGTCATGCACTGATCACGTGGATATCATGCACTGATCACGTGGCTGATCACACACGTATCACATGACTGATCATGCACTGATCACGTGGCTATCATGCACTGATCACGTGGCTATCATGCACTGATCACGTGGCTGATCATGCAATGATCACGTAGCTACCATGTACTGGTCACGTGACTGATCATGCACTGATCACGTAATTGATCATGCACTGATCATGTGGCTGATCATGCACTGATCACGTGGCTGATCATGCACTGATCACATGACTGATCATGCACTGATCACGTGACTGATCATGCACTGATCACGTGGCTATCATGCACTGATCACGTGGCTGGACATACACTGATCACGTGCCTGATCATGCACTGATCACGTGGCTGATCATGCACTGATCACGTGACTGATCATGCACTGATCACGTGGCTATCATGCACTGCTCACGTGGCTGATCATGCCATGATCACGCAGCTACCATGTACTGGTCACATGACTGATCATGCACTGATCACGTGACTGATCATGCAGTGATCACGTGGCTATCATGCACTACTCACGTGGCTGATCATGCAATGATCATGTAGCTACCATGTACAGGTCACGTGAATGATCATAACACCCATCAGGTGACTGATCATGCACTGATCACGTGGCTATCATGCACTGATCACGAGACTGATCATGCACTGATCACGTCTATATCATGCACTGATCACATGACTGCCCATGCACTGATCACGTGGATGATCATACACTAATCTTGTGACAGATCATGCACTGATCACGTGGCTGATCATGCACTGATACCGTGACTGAGCATGGACTGATCACATGACTATCATGTAGTGATCACGTGACTTAATGGCGCTGATCATGTGACTGATCATGCGCTGATCATGTTTGCTATCATACACTGATCATGTGCCTCTGGAGGCAATAAACAAAGAGCTGAGTAGGCACGAATCAAACAGTCAGCAGGCAATAATCATGGAACTCAGGTGTGAGGAATCATGCTGCTCAGCTGGCAATAATCAAGCAGCTGAGCAGGCAGGAATTACGCAGCACAGCTGGCAATTGTCAAGCAGATGACAGGCAGGAATCGTGCAGCTCAGCTGGCAATTGTCAAGCAGATGAGCAGACAGTAATCACGCAGCTCAGCAGGCCCAGATCACGTGACTGAGCATGCACTGTTCACGTGGCTGATCATACACTGATCACGTGATGATCATGCACTGATCACTTGGATATCATGCACTGATCACGTGGCTGATCATACACTGTTCACGTGTCTGACCATGCACTGATCACGTGGCTGATCATACACTGCTCACGTAACTGATCATGCACTGATCACGTGGCTATCATGCACTGATCACGTGGCTGAACATGCACTGTTCACGTGGCTGATCACACACCTGTCACGTGACATATCATGCACTGATCACGTGGCACTCATGCACTGATCACGTGGCTGATCATACTCTGCTCACGTAACTCATGCACACATCACGTGGCTATCATGCACTGCTCACGTGGCTCGTCATGGAATGATCACGTAGCAACCATATACTGGTCACGTGACTGATCATGCACTGATCACGTAAATGATCATGCACTGTTCACGTGACTGATCATGTACTGATCACGTGACTGATCATGCACTGATCACGTGGCTATCATGCTCTGCTCACGTGGCTGATCATGCAACGATCACGTAGCAACCATGTACTGGTCACGTGACTGATCATGCACTGATCACGTAATTGATCATGCACTGATCACGTGGCTCATCATGCACTGATCACGTGGCTGATCACACATGTATCACGTGACTGATCATGCACTGATCACGTGGCTATCATGCATGATCACGTGGCTGTCATGCACTGATCACGTGGATATCATGCACTGATCACGTGGCTGATCACACACGTATCACATGACTGATCATGCACTGATCACGTGGCTATCATGCACTGATCACGTGGCTATCATGCACTGATCACGTGGCTGATCATGCAATGATCACGTAGCTATCATGTACTGATCACGTGACTGATCATGCACTGATCACGTGGCTGATCATGCACTGATCACGTGGCTGATCATGCACTGATCACGTGGCTGATCATGCACTGATCACGTGACTGATCATGCACTGATCACGTGACTGATCATGCACTGATCACGTGGCTGATCATGCACTGATCACGTGGCTGATCATGCACTGATCACGTGACTGATCATGCACTGATCACGTGGCTGATCATGCACTGATCACGTGGCTGATCATGCACTGATCACGTGGCTATCATGCACTGATCACGTGGCTGATCATGCACTGATCACGTGTCTGATCATGCACTGATCACGTGGCTGATCATGCACTGATCACGTAACTGATCATGCACTGATCACGTGGCTATCATGCACTGATCACGTGGCTGATCATGCACTGATCACGTGGCTGATCACACACTGTCACGTGACATATCATGCACTGATCACGTGGCACTCATGCACTGATCACGTGGCTGATCATACTCTGCTCACGTAACTCATGCACATCACGTGGCTATCATGCACTGCTCACGTGGCTGTCATGGAATGATCACGTAGCAACCATATACTGGTCACGTGACTGATCATGCACTGATCACGTAAATGATCATGCACTGTTCACGTGACTGATCATGCACTGATCACGTGACTGATCATGCACTGATCACGTGGCTATCATGCACTGCTCACGTGGCTGATCATGCAACGATCACGTAGCAACCATGTACTGGTCACGTGACTGATCATGCACTGATCACGTAATTGATCATGCACTGATCACGTGGCTCATCATGCACTGATCACGTGGCTGATCACACATGTATCACGTGACTGATCATGCACTGATCCCGTGGCTCTCATGCACAGATCACGTGGCTGATCATGCACTGATCACGTGGATATCATGCACTGATCACGTGGCTGATCACACACGTATCACATGACTGATCATGCACTGATCACGTGGCTATCATGCACTGATCACGTGGCTATCATGCACTGATCACGTGGCTGATCATGCAATGATCACGTAGCTACCATGTACTGGTCACGTGACTGATCATGCACTGATCACGTAATTGATCATGCACTGATCACGTGGCTGATCATGCACTGATCACGTGGCTGATCATGCACTGATCACATAACTGATCATGCACTGATCACGTGACTGATCATGCACTGATCACGTGGCTATCATGCACTGATCACGTGGCTGACATACACTGATCACGTGCCTGATCATGCACTGATCACGTGGCTGATCATGCACTGATCACGTGACTGATCATGCACTGATCACGTGTCTGATCATGCACTGATCACGTGGCTATCATGCACTGCTCACGTGGCTGATCATGCCATGATCACGCAGCTACCATGTACTGGTCACATGACTGATCATGCACTGATCACGTGACTGATCATGCAGTGATCACGTGGCTATCATGCACTACTCACGTGGCTGATCATGCAATGATCATGTAGCTACCATGTACAGGTCACGTGAATGATCATACACCCATCAGGTGACTGATCATGCACTGATCACGTGGCTATCATGCACTGATCACGAGACTGATCATGCACTGTTCACGTCTATATCATGCACTGATCACATGACTGCCCATGCACTGATCACGTGGATGATCATACACTAATCTTGTGACAGATCATGCACTGATCACGTGGCTGATCATGCACTGATACCGTGACTGAGCATGGACTGATCACATGACTATCATGTAGTGATCACGTGACTTAATGGCGCTGATCATGTGACTGATCATGCGCTGATCATGTTTGCTATCATACACTGATCATGTGCCTCTGGAGGCAATAAACAAAGAGCTGAGTAGGCACGAATCAAACAGTCAGCAGGCAATAATCATGGAACTCAGGTGTGAGGAATCATGCTGCTCAGCTGGCAATAATCAAGCAGCTGAGCAGGCAGGAATTACGCAGCACAGCTGGCAATTGTCAAGCAGATGACAGGCAGGAATCGTGCAGCTCAGCTGGCAATTGTCAAGCAGATGAGCAGACAGTAATCACGCAGCTCAGCAGGCCCAGATCACGTGACTGAGCATGCACTGTTCACGTGGCTGATCATACACTGATCACGTGATGATCATGCACTGATCACTTGGATATCATGCACTGATCACGTGGCTGATCATACACTGTTCACGTGTCTGACCATGCACTGATCACGTGGCTGATCATACACTGCTCACGTAACTGATCATGCACTGATCACGTGGCTATCATGCACTGATCACGTGGCTGAACATGCACTGTTCACGTGGCTGATCACACACCTGTCACGTGACATATCATGCACTGATCACGTGGCACTCATGCACTGATCACGTGGCTGATCATACTCTGCTCACGTAACTCATGCACACATCACGTGGCTATCATGCACTGCTCACGTGGCTCGTCATGGAATGATCACGTAGCAACCATATACTGGTCACGTGACTGATCATGCAAAGATCACGTAAATGATCATGCACTGTTCACGTGACTGATCATGTACTGATCACGTGACTGATCATGCACTGATCACGTGGCTATCATGCTCTGCTCACGTGGCTGATCATGCAACGATCACGTAGCAACCATGTACTGGTCACGTGACTGATCATGCACTGATCACGTAATTGATCCTGCACTGATCACGTGGCTCATCATGCACTGATCACGTGGCTGATCACACATGTATCACGTGACTGATCATGCACTGATCCGTGGCTCTCATGCACTGATCACGTGGCTGTCATGCACTGATCACGTGGATATCATGCACTGATCACGTGGCTGATCACACACGTATCACATGACTGATCATGCACTGATCACGTGGCTATCATGCACTGATCACGTGGCTATCATGCACTGATCACGTGGCTGATCATGCAATGATCACGTAGCTACCATGTACTGGTCACGTGACTGATCATGCACTGATCACGTAATTGATCATGCACTGATCATGTGGCTGATCATGCACTGATCACGTGGCTGATCATGCACTGATCACGTAACTGATCATGCACTGATCACGTGACTGATCATGCACTGATCACGTGGCTATCATGCACTGATCACTTGGCTGACATACACTGATCACGTGCCTGATCATGCACTGATCACGTGGCTGATCATGCACTGATCACGTGACTGATCATGCACTGATCACGTGTCTGATCATGCACTGATCACGTGGCTATCATGCACTGCTCACGTGGCTGATCATGCCATGATCACGCAGCTACCATGTACTGGTCACATGACTGATCATGCACTGATCACGTGACTGATCATGCACTGATCACGTGGCATGAACTACTCACGTGGCTGATCATGCAATGATCATGTAGCTACCATGTACAGGTCACGTGAATGATCATACACCCATCAGGTGACTGATCATGCACTGATCACGTGGCTATCATGCACTGATCACGAGACTGATCATGCACTGTTCACGTCTATATCATGCACTGATCACATGACTGCCCATGCACTGATCACGTGGATGATCATACACTAATCTTGTGACAGATCATGCACTGATCACGTGGCTGATCATGCACTGATACCGTGACTGAGCATGGACTGATCACATGACTATCATGTAGTGATCACGTGACTTAATGGCGCTGATCATGTGACTGATCATGCGCTGATCATGTTTGCTATCATACACTGATCATGTGCCTCTGGAGGCAATAAACAAAGAGCTGAGTAGGCACGAATCAAACAGTCAGCAGGCAATAATCATGGAACTCAGGTGTGAGGAATCATGCTGCTCAGCTGGCAATAATCAAGCAGCTGAGCAGGCAGGAATTATGCACAGCTGGCAATTGTCAAGCAGATGACAGGCAGGAATCGTGCAGCTCAGCTGGCAATTGTCAAGCAGATGAGCAGACAGTAATCACGCAGCTCAGCAGGCCCAGATCACGTGACTGAGCATGCACTGTTCACGTGGCTGATCATACACTGATCACGTGATGATCATGCACTGATCACTTGGATATCATGCACTGATCACGTGGCTGATCATACACTGTTCACGTGTCTGACCATGCACTGATCACGTGGCTGATCATACACTGCTCACGTAACTGATCATGCACTGATCACGTGGCTATCATGCACTGATCACGTGGCTGATCATGCACTGTTCACGTGGCTGATCACACACTGTCACGTGACATATCATGCACTGATCACGTGGCTGATCATACTCTGATCACGTAACTCATGCACACATCACGTGGCTATCATGCACTGCTCACGTGGCTGTCATGGAATGATCACGTAGCAACCATATACTGGTCACGTGACTGATCATGCAAGATCACGTAAATGATCATGCACTGTTCACGTGACTGATCATGCACTGATCACGTGACTGATCATGCACTGATCACGTGGCTATCATGCACTGCTCACGTGGCTGATCATGCACGATCACGTAGCAACCATGTACTGGTCACGTGACTGATCATGCACTGATCACGTAATTGATCATGCACTGATCACGTGGCTCATCATGCACTGATCACGTGGCTGATCACACATGTATCACGTGACTGATCATGCACTGATCACGTGGCTCTCATGCACTGATCACGTGGCTGTCATGCACTGATCACGTGGATATCATGCACTGATCACGTGGCTGATCACACACGTATCACATGACTGATCATGCACTGATCACGTGGCTATCATGCACTGATCACGTGGCTATCATGCACTGATCACGTGGCTGATCATGCAATGATCACGTAGCTACCATGTACTGGTCACGTGACTGATCATGCACTGATCACGTAATTGATCATGCACTGATCATGTGGCTGATCATGCACTGATCACGTGGCTGATCATACACTGATCACGTAACTGATCATGCACTGATCACGTGACTGATCATGCACTGATCACGTGGCTATCATGCACTGATCACGTGGCTGACATACACTGATCACGTGCCTGGTCATGCACTGATCACGTGGCTGATCATGCACTGATCACGTGACTGATCATGCACTGATCACGTGTCTGATCATGCACTGATCACGTGGCTATCATGCACTGCTCACGTGGCTGATCATGCATGATCACGCAGCTACCATGTACTGGTCACATGACTGATCATGCACTGATCACGTGACTGATCATGCAGTGATCACGTGGCTATCATGCACTACTCACGTGGCTGATCATGCAATGATCATGTAGCTACCATGTACAGGTCACGTGAATGATCATACACCCATCAGGTGACTGATCATGCACTGATCACGTGGCTATCATGCACTGATCACGAGACTGATCATGCACTGATCACGTCTATATCATGCACTGATCACATGACTGCCCATGCACTGATCACGTGGATGATCATACACTAATCATGTGACAGATCATGCACTGATCACGTGGCTGATCATGCACTGATACCGTGACTGAGCATGGACTGATCACATGACTATCATGTAGTGATCACGTGACTTAATGGCGCTGATCATGTGACTGATCATGCGCTGATCATGTTTGCTATCATACACTGATCATGTGCCTCTGGAGGCAATAAACAAAGAGCTGAGTAGGCACGAATCAAACAGTCAGCAGGCAATAATCATGGAACTCAGGTGTGAGGAATCATGCTGCTCAGCTGGCAATAATCAAGCAGCTGAGCAGGCAGGAATTACGCAGCACAGCTGGCAATTGTCAAGCAGATGACAGGCAGGAATCGTGCAGCTCAGCTGGCAATTGTCAAGCAGATGAGCAGACAGTAATCACGCAGCTCAGCAGGCCCAGATCACGTGACTGAGCATGCACTGTTCACGTGGCTGATCATACACTGATCACGTGATGATCATGCACTGATCACTTGGATATCATGCACTGATCACGTGGCTGATCATACACTGTTCACGTGTCTGACCATGCACTGATCACGTGGCTGATCATACACTGCTCACGTAACTGATCATGCACTGATCACGTGGCTATCATGCACTGATCACGTGGCTGAACATGCACTGTTCACGTGGCTGATCACACACCTGTCACGTGACATATCATGCACTGATCACGTGGCACTCATGCACTGATCACGTGGCTGATCATACTCTGCTCACGTAACTCATGCACACATCACGTGGCTATCATGCACTGCTCACGTGGCTCGTCATGGAATGATCACGTAGCTACCATATACTGGTCACGTGACTGATCATGCAAAGATCACGTAAATGATCATGCACTGTTCACGTGACTGATCATGTACTGATCACGTGACTGATCATGCACTGATCACGTGGCTATCATGCTCTGCTCACGTGGCTGATCATGCAACGATCACGTAGCAACCATGTACTGGTCACGTGACTGATCATGCACTGATCACGTAATTGATCCTGCACTGATCACGTGGCTCATCATGCACTGATCACGTGGCTGATCACACATGTATCACGTGACTGATCATGCACTGATCACGTGGCTCTCATGCACTGATCACGTGGCTGTCATGCACTGATCACGTGGATATCATGCACTGATCACGTGGCTGATCACACACGTATCACATGACTGATCATGCACTGATCACGTGGCTATCATGCACTGATCACGTGGCTGATCATGCAATGATCACGTAGCTACCATGTACTGGTCACGTGACTGATCATGCACTGATCACGTAATTGATCATGCACTGATCACGTGGCTGATCATGCACTGATCACGTGGCTGATCATGCACTGATCACGTAACTGATCATGCACTGATCACGTGACTGATCATGCACTGATCACGTGGCTATCATGCACTGATCACGTGGCTGACATGCACTGATCACGTGCCTGATCATGCACTGATCACGTGACTGATCATGCACTGATCACGTGACTGATCATGCACTGATCACGTGGCTATCATGCACTGCTCACGTGGCTGATCATGCCATGATCACGCAGCTACCATGTACTGGTCACATGACTGATCATGCACTGATCACGTGACTGATCATGCACTGATCACGTGGCTATCATGCACTACTCACGTGGCTGATCATGCAATGATCATGTAGCTACCATGTACAGGTCACGTGAATGATCATGCACTGATCACGTGACTGATCATGCACTGATCACGTCTATATCATGCACTGATCACATGACTGCCCATGCACTGATCACGTGGATGATCATACACTAATCATGTGACAGATCATGCACTGATCACGTGGCTGATCATGCACTGATACCGTGACTGAGCATGGACTGATCACATGACTATCATGTAGTGATCACGTGACTTAATGGCGCTGATCATGTGACTGATCATGCGCTGATCATGTTTGCTATCATACACTGATCATGTGCCTCTGGAGGCAATAAACAAAGAGCTGAGTAGGCACGAATCAAACAGTCAGCAGGCAATAATCATGGAACTCAGGTGTGAGGAATCATGCTGCTCAGCTGGCAATAATCAAGCAGCTGAGCAGGCAGGAATTACGCAGCACAGCTGGCAATTGTCAAGCAGATGACAGGCAGGAATCGTGCAGCTCAGCAGGCCCAGATCACGTGACTGAGCATGCACTGTTCACGTGGCTGATCATGCACTGATCACGTGATGATCATGCACTGATCACGTGGCTATCATGCACTGATCACGTGGCTGATCATGCACTGATCACGTGACTGATCATGCACTGATCACGTGGCTGATCATGCACTGATCACGTGGCTGATCACACACTGTCACGTGACATATCATGCACTGATCACGTGGCACTCATGCACTGATCACGTGGCTGATCATACTCTGCTCACGTAACTCATGCACACATCACGTGGCTATCATGCACTGCTCACGTGGCTCGTCATGGAATGATCACGTAGCAACCATATACTGGTCACGTGACTGATCATGCACTGATCACGTAAATGATCATGCACTGTTCACGTGACTGATCATGTACTGATCACGTGACTGATCATGCACTGATCACGTGGCTATCATGCACTGCTCACGTGGCTGATCATGCAACGATCACGTAGCAACCATGTACTGGTCACGTGACTGATCATGCACTGATCACGTAATTGATCATGCACTGATCACGTGGCTCATCATGCACTGATCACGTGGCTGATCACACATGTATCACGTGACTGATCATGCACTGATCACGTGGCTCTCATGCACTGATCACGTGGCTGTCATGCACTGATCACGTGGATATCATGCACTGATCACGTGGCTGATCACACACTATCACATGACTGATCATGCACTGATCACGTGGCTATCATGCACTGATCACGTGGCTATCATGCACTGATCACGTGGCTGATCATGCAATGATCACGTAGCTACCATGTACTGGTCACGTGACTGATCATGCACTGATCACGTAATTGATCATGCACTGATCACGTGGCTGATCATGCACTGATCACGTGGCTGATCATGCACTGATCACATAACTGATCATGCACTGATCACGTGACTGATCATGCACTGATCACGTGGCTATCATGCACTGATCACGTGGCTGACATACACTGATCACGTGCCTGGTCATGCACTGATCACGTGGCTGATCATGCACTGATCACGTGACTGATCATGCACTGATCACGTGTCTGATCATGCACTGATCACGTGGCTATCATGCACTGCTCACGTGGCTGATCATGCCATGATCACGCAGCTACCATGTACTGGTCACATGACTGATCATGCACTGATCACGTGACTGATCATGCACTGATCACGTGGCTATCATGCACTACTCACGTGGCTGATCATGCAATGATCATGTAGCTACCATGTACAGGTCACGTGAATGATCATACACCCATCAGGTGACTGATCATGCACTGATCACGTGGCTATCATGCACTGATCACGTGACTGATCATGCACTGATCACGTCTATATCATGCACTGATCACATGACTATCATGCACTGATCACGTGGCTGATCATGCACTGATACCGTGACTGAGCATGGACTGATCACATGACTATCATGTAGTGATCACGTGACTTAATGGCGCTGATCATGTGACTGATCATGCGCTGATCATGTTTGCTATCATACACTGATCATGTGCCTCTGGAGGCAATAAACAAAGAGCTGAGTAGGCACGAATCAAACAGTCAGCAGGCAATAATCATGGAACTCAGGTGTGAGGAATCATGCTGCTCAGCTGGCAATAATCAAGCAGCTGAGCAGGCAGGAATTACGCAGCACAGCTGGCAATTGTCAAGCAGATGACAGGCAGGAATCGTGCAGCTCAGCTGGCAATTGTCAAGCAGATGAGCAGACAGTAATCACGCAGCTCAGCAGGCCCAGATCACGTGACTGAGCATGCACTGTTCACGTGGCTGATCATACACTGATCACGTGATGATCATGCACTGATCACTTGGATATCATGCACTGATCACGTGGCTGATCATACACTGTTCACGTGTCTGACCATGCACTGATCACGTGGCTGATCATACACTGCTCACGTAACTGATCATGCACTGATCACGTGGCTATCATGCACTGATCACGTGGCTGAACATGCACTGTTCACGTGGCTGATCACACACCTGTCACGTGACATATCATGCACTGATCACGTGGCACTCATGCACTGATCACGTGGCTGATCATACTCTGCTCACGTAACTCATGCACACATCACGTGGCTATCATGCACTGCTCACGTGGCTCGTCATGGAATGATCACGTAGCAACCATATACTGGTCACGTGACTGATCATGCAAAGATCACGTAAATGATCATGCACTGTTCACGTGACTGATCATGTACTGATCACGTGACTGATCATGCACTGATCACGTGGCTATCATGCTCTGCTCACGTGGCTGATCATGCAACGATCACGTAGCAACCATGTACTGGTCACGTGACTGATCATGCACTGATCACGTAATTGATCCTGCACTGATCACGTGGCTCATCATGCACTGATCACGTGGCTGATCACACATGTATCACGTGACTGATCATGCACTGATCACGTGGCTCTCATGCACTGATCACGTGGCTGTCATGCACTGATCACGTGGATATCATGCACTGATCACGTGGCTGATCACACACGTATCACATGACTGATCATGCACTGATCACGTGGCTATCATGCACTGATCACGTGGCTGATCATGCAATGATCACGTAGCTACCATGTACTGGTCACGTGACTGATCATGCACTGATCACGTAATTGATCATGCACTGATCACGTGGCTGATCATGCACTGATCACGTGGCTGATCATGCACTGATCACGTGACTGATCATGCACTGATCACGTGACTGATCATGCACTGATCACGTGGCTATCATGCACTGATCACGTGGCTGATCATGCACTGATCACGTGGCTGATCATGCACTGATCACGTGACTGATCATGCACTGATCACGTGACTGATCATGCACTGATCACGTGGCTATCATGCACTGCTCACGTGGCTGATCATGCCATGATCACGCAGCTACCATGTACTGGTCACATGACTGATCATGCACTGATCACGTGACTGATCATGCACTGATCACGTGGCTATCATGCACTACTCACGTGGCTGATCATGCAATGATCATGTAGCTACCATGTACAGGTCACGTGAATGATCATACACCCATCAGGTGACTGATCATGCACTGATCACGTGGCTATCATGCACTGATCACGAGACTGATCATGCACTGTTCACGTCTATATCATGCACTGATCACATGACTGCCCATGCACTGATCACGTGGATGATCATACACTAATCTTGTGACAGATCATGCACTGATCACGTGGCTGATCATGCACTGATACCGTGACTGAGCATGGACTGATCACATGACTATCATGTAGTGATCACGTGACTTAATGGCGCTGATCATGTGACTGATCATGCGCTGATCATGTTTGCTATCATACACTGATCATGTGCCTCTGGAGGCAATAAACAAAGAGCTGAGTAGGCACGAATCAAACAGTCAGCAGGCAATAATCATGGAACTCAGGTGTGAGGAATCATGCTGCTCAGCTGGCAATAATCAAGCAGCTGAGCAGGCAGGAATCGCAGCACAGCTGGCAATTGTCAAGCAGATGACAGGCAGGAATCGTGCAGCTCAGCTGGCAATTGTCAAGCAGATGAGCAGACAGTAATCACGCAGCTCAGCAGGCCCAGATCACGTGACTGAGCATGCACTGTTCACGTGGCTGATCATACACTGATCACGTGATGATCATGCACTGATCACTGGATATCATGCACTGATCACGTGGCTGATCATACACTGTTCACGTGACTGATCATGCACTGATCACGTGGCTGATCATGCACTGATCACGTGGCTGATCATGCACTGATCACGTGGCTGATCATGCACTGATCACGTGGCTGATCATGCACTGATCACGTGACTGATCATGCACTGATCACGTGGCTATCATGCACTGATCACGTGGCTGATCATGCACTGATCACGTGGCTGATCACACACTGTCACGTGACTATCATGCACTGATCACGTGGCACTCATGCACTGATCACGTGGCTGATCATACACTGATCACGTAACTCATGCACACATCACGTGGCTATCATGCACTCACGTGGCTCGTCATGGAATGATCACGTAGCAACCATATACTGTCACGTGACTGATCATGCACTGATCACGTAAATGATCATGCACTGTTCACGTGACTGATCATGCACTGATCACGTGACTGATCATGCACTGATCACGTGGCTATCATGCACTGCTCACGTGGCTGATCATGCAACGATCACGTAGCAACCATGTACTGGTCACGTGACTGATCATGCACTGATCACGTAATTGATCATGCACTGATCACGTGGCTCATCATGCACTGATCACGTGGCTGATCACACATGTATCACGTGACTGATCATGCACTGATCACGTGGCTCTCATGCACTGATCACGTGGCTGTCATGCACTGATCACGTGGATATCATGCACTGATCACGTGGCTGATCACACACTATCACATGACTGATCATGCACTGATCACGTGGCTATCATGCACTGATCACGTGGCTATCATGCACTGATCACGTGGCTGATCATGCAATGATCACGTAGCTACCATGTACTGATCACGTGACTGATCATGCACTGATCACGTAATTGATCATGCACTGATCACGTGGCTGATCATGCACTGATCACGTGGCTGATCATGCACTGATCACGTGACTGATCATGCACTGATCACGTGACTGATCATGCACTGATCACGTGGCTATCATGCACTGATCACGTGGCTGATCATGCACTGATCACGTTCTGATCATGCACTGATCACGTGACTGATCATGCACTGATCACGTGATGATCATGCACTGATCACGTGGCTGATCATGCACTGATCACGTGGCTGATCATGCACTGATCACGTGACTGATCATGCACTGATCACGTGACTGATCATGCACTGATCACGTGGCTATCATGCACTGATCACGTGGCTGATCATGCAATGATCACGTAGCTACCATGTACTGGTCACGTGACTGATCATGCACTGATCACGTGACTGATCATGCACTGATCACGTGGCTATCATGCACTGATCACGTGGCTGATCACACACTGATCACGTGACTGATCATGCACTGATCACGTGGCTGATCATGCACTGATCACGTGGCTGATCATGCACTGATCACGTGGCTATCATGCACTGATCACGTGGCTGATCATGCACTGATCACGTGACTGATCATGCACTGATCACGTGGCTGATCATGCACTGATCACGTGACTGATCATGCACTGATCACGTGGCTATCATGCACTGATCACGTGGCTGATCATGCACTGATCACGTGACTGATCATGCACTGATCACGTGGCTGATCATGCACTGATCACGTGACTGATCATGCACTGATCACGTGGCTGATCATGCACTGATCACGTGACTGATCATGCACTGATCACGTGACTGATCATGCACTGATCACGTGGCTATCATGCACTGATCACGTGGCTGATCATGCACTGATCACGTGGCTATCATGCACTGATCACGTGACTGATCATGCACTGATCACGTGGCTGATCATGCACTGATCACGTGACTGATCATGCACTGATCACGTGGCTATCATGCACTGATCACGTGGCTGATCATGCACTGTTCACGTGGCTGATCACACACCTGTCACGTGACATATCATGCACTGATCACGTGGCTATCATGCACTGATCACGTGGCTGATCATACACTGCTCACGTAACTCATGCACACATCACGTGGCTATCATGCACTGCTCACGTGGCTCGTCATGGAATGATCACGTGGCAACCATATACTGGTCACGTGACTGATCATGCACTGATCACGTAAATGATCATGCACTGTTCACGTGACTGATCATGTACTGATCACGTGACTGATCATGCACTGATCACGTGGCTATCATGCACTGCTCACGTGGCTGATCATGCACGATCACGTAGCAACCATGTACTGGTCACGTGACTGATCATGCACTGATCACGTGATTGATCATGCACTGATCACGTGGCTCATCATGCACTGATCACGTGGCTGATCACACATGTATCACGTGACTGATCATGCACTGATCACGTGGCTATCATGCACTGATCACGTGGCTGTCATGCACTGATCACGTGGATATCATGCACTGATCACGTGGCTGATCACACACGTATCACATGACTGATCATGCACTGATCACGTGGCTATCATGCACTGATCACGTGGCTATCATGCACTGATCACGTGGCTGATCATGCAATGATCACGTAGCTACCATGTACTGGTCACGTGACTGATCATGCACTGATCACGTAATTGATCATGCACTGATCATGTGGCTGATCATGCACTGATCACGTGGCTGATCATACACTGATCACGTGACTGATCATGCACTGATCACGTGACTGATCATGCACTGATCACGTGGCTATCATGCACTGATCACTGGCTGACATACACTGATCACGTGACTGATCATGCACTGATCACGTGGCTGATCATGCACTGATCACGTGACTGATCATGCACTGATCACGTGGCTGATCATGCACTGATCACGTGACTGATCATGCACTGATCACGTGACTGATCATGCACTGATCACGTGGCTATCATGCACTGCTCACGTGGCTGATCATGCCATGATCACGCAGCTACCATGTACTGGTCACATGACTGATCATGCACTGATCACGTGACTGATCATGCAGTGATCACGTGGCTATCATGAACTACTCACGTGGCTGATCATGCAATGATCATGTAGCTACCATGTACAGGTCACGTGAATGATCATACACCCATCAGGTGACTGATCATGCACTGATCACGTGGCTATCATGCACTGATCACGAGACTGATCATGCACTGTTCACGTCTATATCATGCACTGATCACATGACTGCCCATGCACTGATCACGTGGATGATCATACACTAATCTTGTGACAGATCATGCACTGATCACGTGGCTGATCATGCACTGATACCGTGACTGAGCATGGACTGATCACATGACTATCATGTAGTGATCACGTGACTTAATGGCGCTGATCATGTGACTGATCATGCGCTGATCATGTTTGCTATCATACACTGATCATGTGCCTCTGGAGGCAATAAACAAAGAGCTGAGTAGGCACGAATCAAACAGTCAGCAGGCAATAATCATGGAACTCAGGTGTGAGGAATCATGCTGCTCAGCTGGCAATAATCAAGCAGCTGAGCAGGCAGGAATTACGCAGCACAGCTGGCAATTGTCAAGCAGATGACAGGCAGGAATCGTGCAGCTCAGCTGGCAATTGTCAAGCAGATGAGCAGACAGTAATCACGCAGCTCAGCAGGCCCAGATCACGTGACTGAGCATGCACTGTTCACGTGGCTGATCATACACTGATCACGTGATGATCATGCACTGATCACTTGGATATCATGCACTGATCACGTGGCTGATCATACACTGTTCACGTGTCTGACCATGCACTGATCACGTGGCTGATCATACACTGCTCACGTAACTGATCATGCACTGATCACGTGGCTATCATGCACTGATCACGTGGCTGAACATGCACTGTTCACGTGGCTGATCACACACCTGTCACGTGACATATCATGCACTGATCACGTGGCACTCATGCACTGATCACGTGGCTGATCATACTCTGCTCACGTAACTCATGCACACATCACGTGGCTATCATGCACTGCTCACGTGGCTCGTCATGGAATGATCACGTAGCAACCATATACTGGTCACGTGACTGATCATGCAAAGATCACGTAAATGATCATGCACTGTTCACGTGACTGATCATGTACTGATCACGTGACTGATCATGCACTGATCACGTGGCTATCATGCTCTGCTCACGTGGCTGATCATGCAACGATCACGTAGCAACCATGTACTGGTCACGTGACTGATCATGCACTGATCACGTAATTGATCATGCACTGATCACGTGGCTCATCATGCACTGATCACGTGGCTGATCACACATGTATCACGTGACTGATCATGCACTGATCACGTGGCTCTCATGCACTGATCACGTGGCTGTCATGCACTGATCACGTGGATATCATGCACTGATCACGTGGCTGATCACACACGTATCACATGACTGATCATGCACTGATCACGTGGCTATCATGCACTGATCACGTGGCTATCATGCACTGATCACGTGGCTGATCATGCAATGATCACGTGGCTACCATGTACTGTCACGTGACTGATCATGCACTGATCACGTAATTGATCATGCACTGATCATGTGGCTGATCATGCACTGATCACGTGGCTGATCATACACTGATCACATGACTGATCATGCACTGATCACGTGACTGATCATGCACTGATCACGTGGCTATCATGCACTGATCACTTGGCTGGACATACACTGATCACGTGCCTGATCATGCACTGATCACGTGGCTGATCATGCACTGATCACGTGACTGATCATGCACTGATCACGTGTCTGATCATGCACTGATCACGTGGCTATCATGCACTGCTCACGTGGCTGATCATGCATGATCACGCAGCTACCATGTACTGGTCACATGACTGATCATGCACTGATCACGTGACTGATCATGCAGTGATCACGTGGCTATCATGCACTACTCACGTGGCTGATCATGCAATGATCATGTAGCTACCATGTACAGGTCACGTGAATGATCATACACCCATCAGGTGACTGATCATGCACTGATCACGTGGCTATCATGCACTGATCACGAGACTGATCATGCACTGATCACGTCTATATCATGCACTGATCACATGACTGCCCATGCACTGATCACGTGGATGATCATACACTAATCATGTGACAGATCATGCACTGATCACGTGGCTGATCATGCACTGATACCGTGACTGAGCATGGACTGATCACATGACTATCATGTAGTGATCACGTGACTTAATGGCGCTGATCATGTGACTGATCATGCGCTGATCATGTTTGCTATCATACACTGATCATGTGCCTCTGGAGGCAATAAACAAAGAGCTGAGTAGGCACGAATCAAACAGTCAGCAGGCAATAATCATGGAACTCAGGTGTGAGGAATCATGCTGCTCAGCTGGCAATAATCAAGCAGCTGAGCAGGCAGGAATTACGCAGCACAGCTGGCAATTGTCAAGCAGATGACAGGCAGGAATCGTGCAGCTCAGCTGGCAATTGTCAAGCAGATGAGCAGACAGTAATCACGCAGCTCAGCAGGCCCAGATCACGTGACTGAGCATGCACTGTTCACGTGGCTGATCATACACTGATCACGTGATGATCATGCACTGATCACTTGGATATCATGCACTGATCACGTGGCTGATCATACACTGTTCACGTGTCTGACCATGCACTGATCACGTGGCTGATCATACACTGCTCACGTAACTGATCATGCACTGATCACGTGGCTATCATGCACTGATCACGTGGCTGAACATGCACTGTTCACGTGGCTGATCACACACCTGTCACGTGACATATCATGCACTGATCACGTGGCACTCATGCACTGATCACGTGGCTGATCATACTCTGCTCACGTAACTCATGCACACATCACGTGGCTATCATGCACTGCTCACGTGGCTCGTCATGGAATGATCACGTAGCTACCATATACTGGTCACGTGACTGATCATGCACAGATCACGTAAATGATCATGCACTGTTCACGTGACTGATCATGTACTGATCACGTGACTGATCATGCACTGATCACGTGGCTATCATGCTCTGCTCACGTGGCTGATCATGCAACGATCACGTAGCAACCATGTACTGGTCACGTGACTGATCATGCACTGATCACGTAATTGATCATGCACTGATCACGTGGCTCATCATGCACTGATCACGTGGCTGATCACACATGTATCACGTGACTGATCATGCACTGATCACGTGGCTATCATGCACTGATCACGTGGCATGCACTGATCACGTGGATATCATGCACTGATCACGTGGCTGATCACACGTATCACGTGACTGATCATGCACTGATCACGTGGCTATCATGCACTGATCACGTGGCTGATCATGCACTGATCACGTGGCTATCATGCACTGATCACGTGGCTGATCATGCACTGATCACGTGACTGATCATGCACTGATCACGTGGCTGATCATGCACTGATCACGTGGCTGATCATGCACTGATCACGTGGCTGATCATGCACTGATCACGTGACTGATCATGCACTGATCACGTGACTGATCATGCACTGATCACGTGGCTATCATGCACTGATCACGTGGCTGATCATGCACTGATCACGTGCTATCATGCACTGATCACGTGACTGATCATGCACTGATCACGTGGCTGATCATGCACTGATCACGTGACTGATCATGCACTGATCACGTGGCTATCATGCACTGATCACGTGGCTGATCATGCACTGATCACGTGGCTGATCACACACTGTCACGTGACTATCATGCACTGATCACGTGGCTCTCATGCACTGATCACGTGGCTGATCATACACTGATCACGTGACTCATGCACTGATCACGTGGCTATCATGCACTGATCACGTGGCTGTCATGCAATGATCACGTAGCAACCATATACTGGTCACGTGACTGATCATGCACTGATCACGTAAATGATCATGCACTGTTCACGTGACTGATCATGCACTGATCACGTGACTGATCATGCACTGATCACGTGGCTATCATGCACTGATCACGTGGCTGATCATGCACTGATCACGTAGCAACCATGCACTGGTCACGTGACTGATCATGCACTGATCACGTAATTGATCATGCACTGATCACGTGGCTGATCATGCACTGATCACGTGGCTGATCACACATGATCACGTGACTGATCATGCACTGATCACGTGGCTATCATGCACTGATCACGTGGCTGTCATGCACTGATCACGTGGCTATCATGCACTGATCACGTGGCTGATCACACACGTATCACATGACTGATCATGCACTGATCACGTGGCTATCATGCACTGATCACGTGGCTATCATGCACTGATCACGTGGCTGATCATGCACTGATCACGTAGCTATCATGTACTGATCACGTGACTGATCATGCACTGATCACGTGACTGATCATGCACTGATCACGTGGCTGATCATGCACTGATCACGTGGCTGATCATGCACTGATCACGTGACTGATCATGCACTGATCACGTGACTGATCATGCACTGATCACGTGGCTATCATGCACTGATCACGTGGCTGACATGCACTGATCACGTGACTGATCATGCACTGATCACGTGGCTGATCATGCACTGATCACGTGACTGATCATGCACTGATCACGTGACTGATCATGCACTGATCACGTGGCTATCATGCACTGCTCACGTGGCTGATCATGCCATGATCACGCAGCTACCATGTACTGGTCACATGACTGATCATGCACTGATCACGTGACTGATCATGCACTGATCACGTGGCTATCATGCACTACTCACGTGGCTGATCATGCAATGATCATGTAGCTACCATGTACAGGTCACGTGAATGATCATACACCCATCAGGTGACTGATCATGCACTGATCACGTGGCTATCATGCACTGATCACGAGACTGATCATGCACTGATCACGTCTATATCATGCACTGATCACATGACTGCCCATGCACTGATCACGTGGATGATCATACACTAATCATGTGACAGATCATGCACTGATCACGTGGCTGATCATGCACTGATACCGTGACTGAGCATGGACTGATCACATGACTATCATGTAGTGATCACGTGACTTAATGGCGCTGATCATGTGACTGATCATGCGCTGATCATGTTTGCTATCATACACTGATCATGTGCCTCTGGAGGCAATAAACAAAGAGCTGAGTAGGCACGAATCAAACAGTCAGCAGGCAATAATCATGGAACTCAGCTGTGAGGAATCATGCTGCTCAGCTGGCAATAATCAAGCAGCTGAGCAGGCAGGAATTACGCAGCACAGCTGGCAATTGTCAAGCAGATGACAGGCAGGAATCGTGCAGCTCAGCTGGCAATTGTCAAGCAGATGAGCAGACAGTAATCACGCAGCTCAGCAGGCCCTGATCACGTGACTGAGCATGCACTGTTCACGTGGCTGATCATACACTGATCACGTGATGATCATGCACTGATCACTTGGATATCATGCACTGATCACGTGGCTGATCATACACTGTTCACGTGTCTGACCATGCACTGATCACGTGGCTGATCATACACTGATCACGTGGCTATCATGCACTGATCACGTGGCTGAACATGCACTGTTCACGTGGCTGATCACACACCTGTCACGTGACATATCATGCACTGATCACGTGGCACTCATGCACTGATCACGTGGCTGATCATACTCTGCTCACGTAACTCATGCACACATCACGTGGCTATCATGCACTGCTCACGTGGCTCGTCATGGAATGATCACGTAGCTACCATATACTGGTCACGTGACTGATCATGCACTGATCACGTAAATGATCATGCACTGTTCACGTGACTGATCATGTACTGATCACGTGACTGATCATGCACTGATCACGTGGCTATCATGCTCTGCTCACGTGGCTGATCATGCAACGATCACGTAGCAACCATGTACTGGTCACGTGACTGATCATGCACTGATCACGTAATTGATCATGCACTGATCACGTGGCTCATCATGCACTGATCACGTGGCTGATCACACATGTATCACGTGACTGATCATGCACTGATCACGTGGCTCTCATGCACTGATCACGTGGCTGTCATGCACTGATCACGTGGATATCATGCACTGATCACGTGGCTGATCACACACGTATCATGACTGATCATGCACTGATCACGTGGCTATCATGCACTGATCACGTGGCTATCATGCACTGATCACGTGGCTGATCATGCACTGATCACGTAGCTACCATGTACTGATCACGTGACTGATCATGCACTGATCACGTAATTGATCATGCACTGATCACGTGGCTGATCATGCACTGATCACGTGGCTGATCATGCACTGATCACATGACTGATCATGCACTGATCACGTGACTGATCATGCACTGATCACGTGGCTATCATGCACTGATCACGTGGCTGATCATGCACTGATCACGTGCCTGATCATGCACTGATCACGTGGCTGATCATGCACTGATCACGTGACTGATCATGCACTGATCACGTGTCTGATCATGCACTGATCACGTGGCTATCATGCACTCACGTGGCTGATCATGCCATGATCACTGGCTACCATGTACTGGTCACATGACTGATCATGCACTGATCACGTGACTGATCATGCAGTGATCACGTGGCTATCATGCACTACTCACGTGGCTGATCATGCAATGATCATGTAGCTACCATGTACAGGTCACGTGAATGATCATACACCCATCAGGTGACTGATCATGCACTGATCACGTGGCTATCATGCACTGATCACGAGACTGATCATGCACTGATCACGTCTATATCATGCACTGATCACATGACTGCCCATGCACTGATCACGTGGATGATCATACACTAATCATGTGACAGATCATGCACTGATCACGTGGCTGATCATGCACTGATACCGTGACTGAGCATGGACTGATCACATGACTATCATGTAGTGATCACGTGACTTAATGGCGCTGATCATGTGACTGATCATGCGCTGATCATGTTTGCTATCATACACTGATCATGTGCCTCTGGAGGCAATAAACAAAGAGCTGAGTAGGCACGAATCAAACAGTCAGCAGGCAATAATCATGGAACTCAGGTGTGAGGAATCATGCTGCTCAGCTGGCAATAATCAAGCAGCTGAGCAGGCAGGAATTATGCGCACAGCTGGCAATTGTCAAGCAGATGACAGGCAGGAATCGTGCAGCTCAGCTGGCAATTGTCAAGCAGATGAGCAGACAGTAATCACGCAGCTCAGCAGGCCCTGATCACGTGACTGATCATGCACTGATCACGTGATGATCATGCACTGATCACGTGGATATCATGCACTGATCACGTGGCTGATCATACACTGTTCACGTGTCTGACCATGCACTGATCACGTGGCTGATCATGCACTGATCACGTGGCTATCATGCACTGATCACGTGGCTGATCATGCACTGTTCACGTGGCTGATCACACACCTGTCACGTGACATATCATGCACTGATCACGTGGCACTCATGCACTGATCACGTGGCTGATCATACTCTGCTCACGTAACTCATGCACACATCACGTGGCTATCATGCACTGCTCACGTGGCTGTCATGGAATGATCACGTAGCAACCATATACTGGTCACGTGACTGATCATGCAAGATCACGTAAATGATCATGCACTGTTCACGTGACTGATCATGTACTGATCACGTGACTGATCATGCACTGATCACGTGGCTATCATGCACTGCTCACGTGGCTGATCATGCAACGATCACGTAGCAACCATGTACTGGTCACGTGACTGATCATGCACTGATCACGTAATTGATCATGCACTGATCACGTGGCTCATCATGCACTGATCACGTGGCTGATCACACATGATCACGTGACTGATCATGCACTGATCACGTGGCTCTCATGCACTGATCACGTGGCTGTCATGCACTGATCACGTGGATATCATGCACTGATCACGTGGCTGATCACACACGTATCACATGACTGATCATGCACTGATCACGTGGCTATCATGCACTGATCACGTGGCTATCATGCACTGATCACGTGGCTGATCATGCAATGATCACGTGGCTACCATGTACTGGTCACGTGACTGATCATGCACTGATCACGTAATTGATCATGCACTGATCACGTGGCTGATCATGCACTGATCACGTGGCTGATCATGCACTGATCACGTGACTGATCATGCACTGATCACGTGGCTATCATGCACTGATCACGTGGCTGATCATGCACTGATCACGTGCCTGATCATGCACTGATCACGTGGCTGATCATGCACTGATCACGTGACTGATCATGCACTGATCACGTGTCTGATCATGCACTGATCACGTGGCTATCATGCACTGCTCACGTGGCTGATCATGCCATGATCACGCAGCTACCATGTACTGGTCACATGACTGATCATGCACTGATCACGTGACTGATCATGCAGTGATCACGTGGCTATCATGCACTACTCACGTGGCTGATCATGCAATGATCATGTAGCTACCATGTACAGGTCACGTGAATGATCATACACCCATCAGGTGACTGATCATGCACTGATCACGTGGCTATCATGCACTGATCACGAGACTGATCATGCACTGATCACGTCTATATCATGCACTGATCACATGACTGCCCGTGCACTGATCACGTGGATGATCATACACTAATCTTGTGACAGATCATGCACTGATCACGTGGCTGATCATGCACTGATACCGTGACTGAGCATGGACTGATCACATGACTATCATGTAGTGATCACGTGACTTAATGGCGCTGATCATGTGACTGATCATGCGCTGATCATGTTTGCTATCATACACTGATCATGTGCCTCTGGAGGCAATAAACAAAGAGCTGAGTAGGCACGAATCAAACAGTCAGCAGGCAATAATCATGGAACTCAGGTGTGAGGAATCATGCTGCTCAGCTGGCAATAATCAAGCAGCTGAGCAGGCAGGAATTACGCAGCACAGCTGGCAATTGTCAAGCAGATGACAGGCAGGAATCGTGCAGCTCAGCTGGCAATTGTCAAGCAGATGAGCAGACAGTAATCACGCAGCTCAGCAGGCCCAGATCACGTGACTGAGCATGCACTGTTCACGTGGCTGATCATACACTGATCACGTGATGATCATGCACTGATCACTTGGATATCATGCACTGATCACGTGGCTGATCATACACTGTTCACGTGTCTGACCATGCACTGATCACGTGGCTGATCATACACTGCTCACGTAACTGATCATGCACTGATCACGTGGCTATCATGCACTGATCACGTGGCTGAACATGCACTGTTCACGTGGCTGATCACACACCTGTCACGTGACATATCATGCACTGATCACGTGGCACTCATGCACTGATCACGTGGCTGATCATACTCTGCTCACGTAACTCATGCACACATCACGTGGCTATCATGCACTGCTCACGTGGCTCGTCATGGAATGATCACGTAGCAACCATATACTGGTCACGTGACTGATCATGCAAGATCACGTAAATGATCATGCACTGTTCACGTGACTGATCATGTACTGATCACGTGACTGATCATGCACTGATCACGTGGCTATCATGCTCTGCTCACGTGGCTGATCATGCACGATCACGTGGCAACCATGTACTGGTCACGTGACTGATCATGCACTGATCACGTAATTGATCCTGCACTGATCACGTGGCTCATCATGCACTGATCACGTGGCTGATCACACATGTATCACGTGACTGATCATGCACTGATCACGTGGCTCATGCACTGATCACGTGGCTGTCATGCACTGATCACGTGGATATCATGCACTGATGTGGCTGATCACACACGATCACATGACTGATCATGCACTGATCACGTGGCTATCATGCACTGATCACGTGGCTGATCATGCAATGATCACGTAGCTACCATGTACTGGTCACGTGACTGATCATGCACTGATCACGTAATTGATCATGCACTGATCATGTGGCTGATCATGCACTGATCACGTGGCTGATCATGCACTGATCACGTAACTGATCATGCACTGATCACGTGACTGATCATGCACTGATCACGTGGCTATCATGCACTGATCACGTGGCTGACATGCACTGATCACGTGCCTGGTCATGCACTGATCACGTGACTGATCATGCACTGATCACGTGTCTGATCATGCACTGATCACGTGGCTATCATGCACTGCTCACGTGGCTGATCATGCATGATCACGCAGCTACCATGTACTGGTCACATGACTGATCATGCACTGATCACGTGACTGATCATGCACTGATCACGTGGCTATCATGCACTACTCACGTGGCTGATCATGCAATGATCATGTGGCTACCATGTACAGGTCACGTGAATGATCATACACCCATCAGGTGACTGATCATGCACTGATCACGTCTATATCATGCACTGATCACATGACTGCCCATGCACTGATCACGTGGATGATCATACACTAATCATGTGACAGATCATGCACTGATCACGTGGCTGATCATGCACTGATACCGTGACTGAGCATGGACTGATCACATGACTATCATGTAGTGATCACGTGACTTAATCGCTGATCATGTGACTGATCATGCGCTGATCATGTTTGCTATCATACACTGATCATGTGCCTCTGGAGGCAATAAACAAAGAGCTGAGTAGGCACGAATCAAACAGTCAGCAGGCAATAATCATGGAACTCAGGTGTGAGGAATCATGCTGCTCAGCTGGCAATAATCAAGCAGCTGAGCAGGCAGGAATTCGCAGCACAGCTGGCAATTGTCAAGCAGATGACAGGCAGGAATCGTGCAGCTCAGCTGGCAATGTCAAGCAGATGAGCAGACAGTAATCACGCAGCTCAGCAGGCCCAGATCACGTGACTGAGCATGCACTGTTCACGTGGCTGATCATACACTGATCACGTGATGATCATGCACTGATCACTTGGATATCATGCACTGATCACGTGGCTGATCATACACTGATCACGTGACTGATCATGCACTGATCACGTGGCTATCATGCACTGATCACGTGGCTGATCATGCACTGTTCACGTGGCTGATCACACACCTGTCACGTGACATATCATGCACTGATCACGTGGCACTCATGCACTGATCACGTGGCTGATCATACTCTGCTCACGTAACTCATGCACACATCACGTGGCTATCATGCACTGCTCACGTGGCTGTCATGGAATGATCACGTAGCTACCATATACTGGTCACGTGACTGATCATGCACAGATCACGTAAATGATCATGCACTGTTCACGTGACTGATCATGTACTGATCACGTGACTGATCATGCACTGATCACGTGGCTATCATGCTCTGCTCACGTGGCTGATCATGCAACGATCACGTAGCAACCATGTACTGGTCACGTGACTGATCATGCACTGATCACGTAATTGATCCTGCACTGATCACGTGGCTCATCATGCACTGATCACGTGGCTGATCACACATGATCACGTGACTGATCATGCACTGATCACGTGGCTCTCATGCACTGATCACGTGGCTGTCATGCACTGATCACGTGGATATCATGCACTGATCACGTGGCTGATCACCTGTGTCACCATGACTGATCATGCACTGATCACGTGGCTATCATGCACTGATCACGTGGCTATCATGCACTGATCACGTGGCTGATCATGCACTGATCACGTGGCTACCATGTACTGATCACGTGACTGATCATGCACTGATCATCACTGATCATGCACTGATCTCGTGTCTGATCATGCACTGATCACGTGGCTATCATGCACTGCTCACGTGGCTGATCATGCAATGATCAGCAGCTACCATGTACTGGTCACGTGACTGATCATGCACTGATCACGTGACTGATCATGCACTGATCACGTGGCTATCATGCACTGACTCACGTGGCTGATCATGCACTGATCATGTAGCTACCATGTACAGGTCACGTGAATGATCATGCACCCATCAGGTGATGATCATGCACTGATCACGTGGCTATCATGCACTGATCACGTGGACTGATCATGCACTGATCACATCTATATCATGCACTGATCACATGACTATCATGCACTGATCACGTGGCTGATCATGCACTGATACGTGACTGAGCATGGACTGATCACATGACTATCATGTAGTGATCACGTGACTTAATGGCGCTGATCATGTGACTGATCATGCGCTGATCATGTTTGCTATCATACACTGATCATGTGCCTCTGGAGGCAATAAACAAAGAGCTGAGTAGGCACGAATCAACAGTCAGCAGGCAATAATCATGGAACTCAGGTGTGAGGAATCATGCTGCTCAGCTGGCAATAATCAAGCAGCTGAGCAGGCAGGAATTACGCAGCACAGCTGGCAATTGTCAAGCAGATGACAGGCAGGAATCGTGCAGCTCAGCTGGCAATTGTCAAGCAGATGAGCAGACAGTAATCACGCAGCTCAGCAGGCCCAGATCACGTGACTGAGCATGCACTGTTCACGTGGCTGATCATACACTGATCACGTGATGATCATGCACTGATCACTTGGATATCATGCACTGATCACGTGGCTGATCATACACTGTTCACGTGTCTGACCATGCACTGATCACGTGGCTGATCATACACTGCTCACGTAACTGATCATGCACTGATCACGTGGCTATCATGCACTGATCACGTGGCTGAACATGCACTGTTCACGTGGCTGATCACACACCTGTCACGTGACATATCATGCACTGATCACGTGGCACTCATGCACTGATCACGTGGCTGATCATACTCTGCTCACGTAACTCATGCACACATCACGTGGCTATCATGCACTGCTCACGTGGCTCGTCATGGAATGATCATGTAGCAACCATATACTGGTAACGTGACTGATCATGCAAAGATCACGTAAATGATCATGCACTGTTCACGTGACTGATCATGTACTGATCACGTGACTGATCATGCACTGACCACGTGGCTATCATGCTCTGCTCACGTGGCTGATCATGCAACGATCACGTAGCAACCATGTACTGGTCACGTGACTGATCATGCACTGATCACGTAATTGATCCTGCACTGATCACGTGGCTCATCATGCACTGATCACGTGGCTGATCACATGTATCACGTGACTGATCATGCACTGATCCCGTGGCTCTCATGCACTGATCACGTGGCTGTCATGCACTGATCACGTGGATATCATGCACTGATCATGTGGCTGATCATGCACTGATCACATGACTGATCATGCACTGATCACGTGGCTGATCATGCACTGATCACGTGGCTGATCAGGCAATGATCACGTAGCTACCATGTACTGGTCACGTGACTGATCATGCACTGATCACGTAATTGATCATGCACTGATCATGTGGCTGATCATGCACTGATCACGTGGCTGATCATACACTGATCACATAACTGATCATGCACTGATCACGTGACTGATCATGCACTGATCACGTGGCTATCATGCACTGATCACGTGGCTGACATGCACTGATCACGTGCCTGATCATGCACTGATCGTGACTGATCATGCACTGATCACGTGTCTGATCATGCACTGATCACGTGGCTATCATGCACTGCTCACGTGGCTGATCATGCCATGATCACGCAGCTACCATGTACTGGTCACATGACTGATCATGCACTGATCACGTGACTGATCATGCAGTGATCACGTGGCTATCATGCACTACTCACGTGGCTGATCATGCAATGATCATGTAGCTACCATGTACAGGTCACGTGAATGATCATACACCCATCAGGTGACTGATCATGCACTGATCACGTGGCTATCATGCACTGATCACGAGACTGATCATGCACTGTTCACGTCTATATCATGCACTGATCACATGACTGCCCATGCACTGATCACGTGGATGATCATACACTAATCTTGTGACAGATCATGCACTGATCACGTGGCTGATCATGCACTGATACCGTGACTGAGCATGGACTGATCACATGACTATCATGTAGTGATCACGTGACTTAATGGCGCTGATCATGTGACTGATCATGCGCTGATCATGTTTGCTATCATACACTGATCATGTGCCTCTGGAGGCAATAAACAAAGAGCTGAGTAGGCACGAATCAAACAGTCAGCAGGCAATAATCATGGAACTCAGGTGTGAGGAATCATGCTGCTCAGCTGGCAATAATCAAGCAGCTGAGCAGGCAGGAATTACGCAGCACAGCTGGCAATTGTCAAGCAGATGACAGGCAGGAATCGTGCAGCTCAGCTGGCAATTGTCAAGCAGATGAGCAGACAGTAATCACGCAGCTCAGCAGGCCCAGATCACGTGACTGAGCATGCACTGTTCACGTGGCTGATCATACACTGATCACGTGATGATCATGCACTGATCACTTGGATATCATGCACTGATCACGTGGCTGATCATACACTGTTCACGTGACTGATCATGCACTGATCACGTGGCTATCATGCACTGATCACGTGGCTGATCATGCACTGATCGTGTCTGATCATGCACTGATCACGTGGCTGATCATACACTGCTCACGTAACTGATCATGCACTGATCACGTGGCTATCATGCACTGATCACGTGGCTGAACATGCACTGTTCACGTGGCTGATCACACACCTGTCACGTGACATATCATGCACTGATCACGTGGCACTCATGCACTGATCACGTGGCTGATCATACTCTGCTCACGTAACTCATGCACACATCACGTGGCTATCATGCACTGCTCACGTGGCTCGTCATGGAATGATCACGTAGCAACCATATACTGGTCACGTGACTGATCATGCAAAGATCACGTAAATGATCATGCACTGTTCACGTGACTGATCATGTACTGATCACGTGACTGATCATGCACTGATCACGTGGCTATCATGCACTGCTCACGTGGCTGATCATGCAACGATCACGTAGCAACCATGTACTGGTCACGTGACTGATCATGCACTGATCACGTAATTGATCATGCACTGATCACGTGGCTCATCATGCACTGATCACGTGGCTGATCACACATGTATCACGTGACTGATCATGCACTGATCACGTGGCTGATCATGCACTGATCACGTGGCTGTCATGCACTGATCACGTGGATATCATGCACTGATCACGTGGCTGATCACACACGTATCACATGACTGATCATGCACTGATCACGTGGCTATCATGCACTGATCACGTGGCTATCATGCACTGATCACGTGGCTGATCATGCAATGATCACGTAGCTACCATGTACTGGTCACGTGACTGATCATGCACTGATCACGTAATTGATCATGCACTGATCATGTGGCTGATCATGCACTGATCACGTGGCTGATCATGCACTGATCACGTGACTGATCATGCACTGATCACGTGACTGATCATGCACTGATCACGTCTATATCATGCACTGATCACATGACTGCCCATGCACTGATCACGTGGATGATCATACACTAATCATGTGACAGATCATGCACTGATCACGTGGCTGATCATGCACTGATACCGTGACTGAGCATGGACTGATCACATGACTATCATGTAGTGATCACGTGACTTAATGGCGCTGATCATGTGACTGATCATGCGCTGATCATGTTTGCTATCATACACTGATCATGTGCCTCTGGAGGCAATAAACAAAGAGCTGAGTAGGCACGAATCAAACAGTCAGCAGGCAATAATCATGGAACTCAGGTGTGAGGAATCATGCTGCTCAGCTGGCAATAATCAAGCAGCTGAGCAGGCAGGACGCAGCACAGCTGGCATCAAGCAGATGACAGGCAGGAATCGTGCAGCTCAGCTGGCAATTGTCAAGCAGATGAGCAGACAGTAATCACGCAGCTCAGCAGGCCCAGATCACGTGACTGAGCATGCACTGTTCACGTGGCTGATCATGCACTGATCACGTGACTGATCATGCACTGATCACGTGGCTATCATGCACTGATCACGTGGCTGATCATGCACTGATCACGTAGCTGACCATGCTGATCACGTGACTGATCATGCACTGATCACGTAATTGATCATGCACTGATCTGGCTCATCATGCACTGATCACGTGGCTGATCACACATGTATCACGTGACTGATCATGCACTGATCACGTGGCTCTCATGCACTGATCACGTGGCTGATCATGCACTGATCACGTGGCTATCATGCACTGATCACGTGGCTGATCACACACTATCACGTGACTGTCATGCACTGATCATGGCTATCATGCACTGATCACGTGGCTATCATGCACTGATCACGTGGCTGATCATGCAATGATCACGTAGCTACCATGTACTGGTCACGTGACTGATCATGCACTGATCACGTAATTGATCATGCACTGATCACGTGGCTGATCATGCACTGATCACGTGGCTGATCATGCACTGATCACATAACTGATCATGCACTGATCACGTGACTGATCATGCACTGATCACGTGGCTATCATGCACTGATCACGTGGCTGACATACACTGATCACGTGCCTGATCATGCACTGATCACGTGGCTGATCATGCACTGATCACGTGACTGATCATGCACTGATCACGTGACTGATCATGCACTGATCACGTGGCTATCATGCACTGCTCACGTGGCTGATCATGCCATGATCACGCAGCTACCATGTACTGGTCACATGACTGATCATGCACTGATCACGTGACTGATCATGCAGTGATCACGTGGCTATCATGCACTACTCACGTGGCTGATCATGCAATGATCATGTAGCTACCATGTACAGGTCACGTGAATGATCATACACCCATCAGGTGACTGATCATGCACTGATCACGTGGCTATCATGCACTGATCACGAGACTGATCATGCACTGATCACGTCTATCATGCACTGATCACATGACTGCCCATGCACTGATCACGTGGATGATCATACACTAATCTGTGACAGATCATGCACTGATCACGTGGCTGATCATGCACTGATACCGTGACTGAGCATGGACTGATCACATGACTATCATGTAGTGATCACGTGACTTAATGGCGCTGATCATGTGACTGATCATGCGCTGATCATGTTTGCTATCATACACTGATCATGTGCCTCTGGAGGCAATAAACAAAGAGCTGAGTAGGCACGAATCAAACAGTCAGCAGGCAATAATCATGGAACTCAGTGTGAGGAATCATGCTGCTCAGCTGGCAATAATCAAGCAGCTGAGCAGGCAGGAATTACGCAGCACAGCTGGCAATTGTCAAGCAGATGACAGGCAGGAATCGTGCAGCTCAGCTGGCAATTGTCAAGCAGATGAGCAGACAGTAATCACGCAGCTCAGCAGGCCCAGATCACGTGACTGAGCATGCACTGTTCACGTGGCTGATCATACACTGATCACGTGATGATCATGCACTGATCACTTGGATATCATGCACTGATCACGTGGCTGATCATACTGTTCACGTGTCTGACCATGCACTGATCACGTGGCTGATCATCACTGATCACGTGGCTATCATGCACTGATCACGTGGCTGAACATGCACTGTTCACGTGGCTGATCACACACCTGTCACGTGACATATCATGCACTGATCACGTGGCACTCATGCACTGATCACGTGGCTGATCATACTCTGCTCACGTAACTCATGCACACATCACGTGGCTATCATGCACTGCTCACGTGGCTCGTCAGGGAATGATCACGTAGCAACCATATACTGGTCACGTGACTGATCATGCAAAGATCACGTAAATGATCATGCACTGTTCACGTGACTGATCATGTACTGATCACGTGACTGATCATGCACTGATCACGTGGCTATCATGCTCTGCTCACGTGGCTGATCATGCAACGATCACGTAGCAACCATGTACTGGTCACGTGACTGATCATGCACTGATCACGTAATTGATCCTGCACTGATCACGTGGCTCATCATGCACTGATCACGTGGCTGATCACACATGTATCACGTGACTGATCATGCACTGATCCCGTGGCTCTCATGCACTGATCACGTGGCTGTCATGCACTGATCACGTGGATATCATGCACTGATCACGTGGCTGATCACACACGTATCACATGTCTGATCATGCACTGATCACGTGGCTATCATGCACTGATCACGTGGCTATCATGCACTGATCACGTGGCTGATCATGCAACGATCACGTAGCTACCATGTACTGGTCACGTGACTGATCATGCACTGATCACGTAATTGATCATGCACTGATCACGTGGCTGATCATGCACTGATCACGTGGCTGATCATACACTGATCACATACTGATCATGCACTGATCACGTGACTGATCATGCACTGATCACGTGGCTATCATGCACTGATCACTTGGCTGATCATACACTGATCACGTGCCTGGTCATGCACTGATCACGTGGCTGATCATGCACTGATCACGTGACTGATCATGCACTGATCTCGTGTCTGATCATGCACTGATCACGTGGCTATCATGCACTGCTCACGTGGCTGATCATGCCATGATCACGCAGCTACCATGTACTGGTCACATGACTGATCATGCACTGATCACGTGACTGATCATGCAGTGATCACGTGGCTATCATGCACTACTCACGTGGCTGATCATGCAATGATCATGTAGCTACCATGTACAGGTCACGTGAATGATCATACACCCATCAGGTGACTGATCATGCACTGATCACGTGGCTATCATGCACTGATCACGAGACTGATCATGCACTGATCACGTCTATATCATGCACTGATCACATGACTGCCCATGCACTGATCACGTGGATGATCATACACTAATCTTGTGACAGATCATGCACTGATCACGTGGCTGATCATGCACTGATACCGTGACTGAGCATGGACTGATCACATGACTATCATGTAGTGATCACGTGACTTAATGGCGCTGATCATGTGACTGATCATGCGCTGATCATGTTTGCTATCATACACTGATCATGTGCCTCTGGAGGCAATAAACAAAGAGCTGAGTAGGCACGAATCAAACAGTCAGCAGGCAATAATCATGGAACTCAGGTGTGAGGAATCATGCTGCTCAGCTGGCAATAATCAAGCAGCTGAGCAGGCAGGAATTACAGCACAGCTGGCAATTGTCAAGCAGATGACAGGCAGGAATCGTGCAGCTCAGCTGGCAATTGTCAAGCAGATGAGCAGACAGTAATCACGCAGCTCAGCAGGCCCAGATCACGTGACTGAGCATGCACTGTTCACGTGGCTGATCATACACTGATCACGTGATGATCATGCACTGATCACTTGGATATCATGCACTGATCACGTGGCTGATCATACACTGTTCACGTGTCTGACCATGCACTGATCACGTGGCTGATCATACACTGCTCACGTAACTGATCATGCACTGATCACGTGGCTATCATGCACTGATCACGTGGCTGAACATGCACTGTTCACGTGGCTGATCACACACCTGTCACGTGACATATCATGCACTGATCACGTGGCACTCATGCACTGATCACGTGGCTGATCATACTCTGCTCACGTAACTCATGCACACATCACGTGGCTATCATGCACTGCTCACGTGGCTCGTCATGGAATGATCACGTAGCAACCATATACTGGTCACGTGACTGATCATGCAAAGATCACGTAAATGATCATGCACTGTTCACGTGACTGATCATGCACTGATCACGTGACTGATCATGCACTGATCACGTGGCTATCATGCACTGCTCACGTGGCTGATCATGCAGATCACGTAGCAACCATGTACTGGTCACGTGACTGATCATGCACTGATCACGTAATTGATCCTGCACTGATCACGTGGCTCATCATGCACTGATCACGTGGCTGATCACACATGTATCACGTGACTGATCATGCACTGATCACGTGGCTCTCATGCACTGATCACGTGGCTGTGCACTGATCACGTGGATATCATGCACTGATCACGTGGCTGATCACACACGTATCACATGACTGATCATGCACTGATCACGTGGCTATCATGCACTGATCACGTGGCTGATCATGCAATGATCACGTAGCTACCATGTACTGGTCACGTGACTGATCATGCACTGATCACGTGACTGATCATGCACTGATCACGTGGCTGATCATGCACTGATCACGTGGCTGATCATGCACTGATCACGTAACTGATCATGCACTGATCACGTGACTGATCATGCACTGATCACGTGGCTATCATGCACTGATCACTTGGCTGACATGCACTGATCACGTGCCTGATCATGCACTGATCACGTGACTGATCATGCACTGATCACGTGACTGATCATGCACTGATCACGTGGCTATCATGCACTGCTCACGTGGCTGATCATGCCATGATCACGCAGCTACCATGTACTGGTCACATGACTGATCATGCACTGATCACGTGACTGATCATGCAGTGATCACGTGGCTATCATACTACTCACGTGGCTGATCATGCAATGATCATGTAGCTACCATGTACAGGTCACGTGAATGATCATACACCCATCAGGTGACTGATCATGCACTGATCACGTCTGTCATGCACTGATCACATGACTGCCATGCACTGATCACGTGGATGATCATACACTAATCTTGTGACAGATCATGCACTGATCACGTGGCTGATCATGCACTGATACCGTGACTGAGCATGGACTGATCACATGACTATCATGTAGTGATCACGTGACTTAATGGCGCTGATCATGTGACTGATCATGCGCTGATCATGTTTGCTATCATACACTGATCATGTGCCTCTGGAGGCAATAAACAAAGAGCTGAGTAGGCACGAATCAAACAGTCAGCAGGCAATAATCATGGAACTCAGGTGTGAGGAATCATGCTGCTCAGCTGGTAATCAAGCAGCTGAGCAGGAGAATTACGCAGCACAGCTGGCAATTGTCAAGCAGATGACAGGCAGGAATCGTGCAGCTCAGCTGGCAATTGTCAAGCAGATGAGCAGACAGTAATCACGCAGCTCAGCAGGCCCTGATCACGTGACTGAGCATGCACTGTTCACGTGGCTGATCATACACTGATCACGTGATGATCATGCACTGATCACTTGGATATCATGCACTGATCACGTGGCTGATCATACACTGTTCACGTGTCTGACCATGCACTGATCACGTGGCTGATCATACACTGCTCACGTAACTGATCATGCACTGATCACGTGGCTATCATGCACTGATCACGTGGCTGATCATGCACTGTTCACGTGGCTGATCACACACTGTCACGTGACATATCATGCACTGATCACGTGGCTATCATGCACTGATCACGTGGCTGATCATGCACTGATCACGTGACTATCATGCACTGATCACGTGGCTGATCATACACTGCTCACGTAACTCATGCACATCACGTGGCTATCATGCACTGATCACGTGGCTGTCATGGAATGATCACGTAGCAACCATATACTGGTCACGTGACTGATCATGCACTGATCACGTAAATGATCATGCACTGTTCACGTGACTGATCATGCACTGATCACGTGACTGATCATGCACTGATCACGTGGCTATCATGCACTGCTCACGTGGCTGATCATGCAACGATCACGTAGCAATCATGTACTGGTCACGTGACTGATCATGCACTGATCACGTAATTGATCATGCACTGATCATGGCTCATCATGCACTGATCACGTGGCTGATCACACATGATCACGTGACTGATCATGCACTGATCCCGTGGCTCTCATGCACTGATCACGTGGCTGATCATGCACTGATCACGTGGATATCATGCACTGATCACGTGGCTGATCACACACGATCACATGACTGATCATGCACTGATCACGTGGCTATCATGCACTGATCACGTGGCTATCATGCACTGATCACGTGGCTGATCATGCAATGATCACGTAGCTACCATGTACTGGTCACGTGACTGATCATGCACTGATCACGTAATTGATCATGCACTGATCACGTGGCTGATCATGCACTGATCACGTGGCTGATCATGCACTGATCACGTAACTGATCATGCACTGATCACGTGACTGATCATGCACTGATCACGTGGCTATCATGCACTGATCACGTGGCTGATCATGCACTGATCACGTGCTGATCATGCACTGATCACGTGGCTGATCATGCACTGATCACGTGACTGATCATGCACTGATCGTGGCTGATCATGCACTGATCACGTGACTGATCATGCACTGATCACGTGACTGATCATGCACTGATCACGTGGCTATCATGCACTGATCACGTGGCTGATCATGCATGATCACAGCTACCATGCACTGATCACATGACTGATCATGCACTGATCACGTGACTGATCATGCACTGATCACGTGGCTATCATGCACTGATCACGTGGCTGATCATGCACTGATCGTAGCTCATGCACTGATCACGTGACTGATCATGCACTGATCACGTGACTGATCATGCACTGATCACGTGGCTATCATGCACTGATCACGTGACTGATCATGCACTGATCACGTGATATCATGCACTGATCACGTGACTGATCATGCACTGATCACGTGGCTGATCATGCAATGATCATGTAGCTACCATGTACAGGTCACGTGAATGATCATACACCCATCAGGTGACTGATCATGCACTGATCACGTGGCTATCATGCACTGATCACGAGACTGATCATGCACTGATCACGTCTATATCATGCACTGATCACATGACTGCCCATGCACTGATCACGTGGATGATCATACACTAATCTTGTGACAGATCATGCACTGATCACGTGGCTGATCATGCACTGATACCGTGACTGAGCATGGACTGATCACATGACTATCATGTAGTGATCACGTGACTTAATGGCGCTGATCATGTGACTGATCATGCACTGATCATGTTTGCTATCATACACTGATCATGTGCCTCTGGAGGCAATAAACAAAGAGCTGAGTAGGCACGAATCAAACAGTCAGCAGGCAATAATCATGGAACTCAGGTGTGAGGAATCATGCTGCTCAGCTGGCAATAATCAAGCAGCTGAGCAGGCAGGAATTACGCAGCACAGCTGGCAATTGTCAAGCAGATGACAGGCAGGAATCGTGCAGCTCAGCTGGCAATTGTCAAGCAGATGAGCAGACAGTAATCACGCAGCTCAGCAGGCCCAGATCACGTGACTGAGCATGCACTGTTCACGTGGCTGATCATACACTGATCACGTGATGATCATGCACTGATCACTTGGATATCATGCACTGATCACGTGGCTGATCATACACTGTTCACGTGTCTGACCATGCACTGATCACGTGGCTGATCATACACTGCTCACGTAACTGATCATGCACTGATCACGTGGCTATCATGCACTGATCACGTGGCTGAACATGCACTGTTCACGTGGCTGATCACACACCTGTCACGTGACATATCATGCACTGATCACGTGGCACTCATGCACTGATCACGTGGCTGATCATACTCTGCTCACGTAACTCATGCACACATCACGTGGCTATCATGCACTGCTCACGTGGCTCGTCATGGAATGATCACGTAGCAACCATATACTGGTCACGTGACTGATCATGCAAAGATCACAAATGATCATGCACTGTTCACGTGACTGATCATGTACTGATCACGTGACTGATCATGCACTGATCACGTGGCTATCATGCACTGCTCACGTGGCTGATCATGCAACGATCACGTAACCATGTACTGGTCACGTGACTGATCATGCACTGATCACGTAATTGATCATGCACTGATCACGTGGCTCATCATGCACTGATCACGTGGCTGATCACACATGTATCACGTGACTGATCATGCACTGATCACGTGGCTCTCATGCACTGATCACGTGGCTGTCATGCACTGATCACGTGGATATCATGCACTGATCACGTGGCTGATCACACACGTATCACATGACTGATCATGCACTGATCACGTGGCTATCATGCACTGATCACGTGGCTATCATGCACTGATCACGTGGCTGATCAGGCAATGATCACGTAGCTACCATGTACTGGTCACGTGACTGATCATGCACTGATCACGTAATTGATCATGCACTGATCACGTGGCTGATCATGCACTGATCACGTGGCTGATCATACACTGATCACGTAACTGATCATGCACTGATCACGTGACTGATCATGCACTGATCACGTGGCTATCATGCACTGATCACTTGGCTGGACATACACTGATCACGTGCCTGATCATGCACTGATCACGTGGCTGATCATGCACTGACGTGACTGATCATGCACTGATCTCGTGTCTGATCATGCACTGATCACGTGGCTATCATGCACTGCTCACGTGGCTGATCATGCCATGATCACGCAGCTACATGTACTGGTCACATGACTGATCATGCACTGATCACGTGACTGATCATGCAGTGATCACGTGGCTATCATGCACTACTCACGTGGCTGATCATGCAATGATCATGTAGCTACCATGTACAGGTCACGTGAATGATCATACACCCATCAGGTGACTGATCATGCACTGATCACGTGGCTATCATGCACTGATCACGAGACTGATCATGCACTGATCACGTCTATATCATGCACTGATCACATGACTACAGTGCACTGATCACGTGGCTGATCATGCACTGATACCGTGACTGAGCATGGACTGATCACATGACTATCATGTAGTGATCACGTGACTTAATGGCGCTGATCATGTGACTGATCATGCGCTGATCATGTTTGCTATCATACACTGATCATGTGCCTCTGGAGGCAATAAACAAAGAGCTGAGTAGGCACGAATCAAACAGTCAGCAGGCAATAATCATGGAACTCAGGTGTGAGGAATCATGCTGCTCAGCTGGCAATAATCAAGCAGCTGAGCAGGCAGGAATTACGCAGCACAGCTGGCAATTGTCAAGCAGATGACAGGCAGGAATCGTGCAGCTCAGCTGGCAATTGTCAAGCAGATGAGCAGACAGTAATCACGCAGCTCAGCAGGCCCAGATCACGTGACTGAGCATGCACTGTTCACGTGGCTGATCATACACTGATCACGTGATGATCATGCACTGATCACTTGGATATCATGCACTGATCACGTGGCTGATCATACACTGTTCACGTGTCTGACCATGCACTGATCACGTGGCTGATCATACACTGCTCACGTAACTGATCATGCACTGATCACGTGGCTATCATGCACTGATCACGTGGCTGAACATGCACTGTTCACGTGGCTGATCACACACCTGTCACGTGACATATCATGCACTGATCACGTGGCACTCATGCACTGATCACGTGGCTGATCATACTCTGCTCACGTAACTCATGCACACATCACGTGGCTATCATGCACTGCTCACGTGGCTGTCATGGAATGATCACGTAGCAACCATATACTGGTCACGTGACTGATCATGCACAGATCACGTAAATGATCATGCACTGATCACGTGACTGATCATGTACTGATCACGTGACTGATCATGCACTGATCACGTGGCTATCATGCACGGATCACGAGACTGATCATGCAACGATCACGTAGCAACCATGTACTGGTCACGTGACTGATCATGCACTGATCACGTAATTGATCCTGCACTGATCACGTGGCTCATCATGCACTGATCACGTGGCTGATCACACATGTATCACGTGACTGATCATGCACTGATCCCGTGGCTCTCATGCACTGATCACGTGGCTGTCATGCACTGATCACGTGGATATCATGCACCGATCATGTGGCTGATCACACACGTATCACATGACTGATCATGCACTGATCACGTGGCTATCATGCACTGATCACGTGGCTATCATGCACTGATCACGTGGCTGATCATGCAATGATCACGTAGCTACCATGTACTGGTCACGTGACTGATCATGCACTGATCACGTGAATTGATCATGCACTGATCATGTGGCTGATCATGCACTGATCACGTGGCTGATCATACACTGATCACATAACTGATCATGCACTGATCACGTGACTGATCATGCACTGATCACGTGGCTATCATGCACTGATCACTTGGCTGACATACACTGATCACGTGCCTGATCATGCACTGATCACGTGGCTGATCATGCACTGATCACGTGACTGATCATGCACTGATCTCGTCTGATCATGCACTGATCACGTGGCTATCATGCACTGCTCACGTGGCTGATCATGCCATGATCACGCAGCTACCATGTACTGGTCACATGACTGATCATGCACTGATCACGTGACTGATCATGCACTGATCACGTGGCTATCATGCACTACTCACGTGGCTGATCATGCAATGATCATGTAGCTACCATGTACAGGTCACGTGAATGATCATACACCCATCAGGTGACTGATCATGCACTGATCACGTGGCTATCATGCACTGATCACGAGACTGATCATGCACTGATCACGTCTATATCATGCACTGATCACATGACTGCCCATGCACTGATCACGTGGATGATCATACACTAATCTTGTGACAGATCATGCACTGATCACGTGGCTGATCATGCACTGATACCGTGACTGAGCATGGACTGATCACATGACTATCATGTAGTGATCACGTGACTTAATGGCGCTGATCATGTGACTGATCATGCGCTGATCATGTTTGCTATCATACACTGATCATGTGCCTCTGGAGGCAATAAACAAAGAGCTGAGTAGGCACGAATCAAACAGTCAGCAGGCAATAATCATGGAACTCAGGTGTGAGGAATCATGCTGCTCAGCTGGCAATAATCAAGCAGCTGAGCAGGCAGGAATTACGCAGCACAGCTGGCAATTGTCAAGCAGATGACAGGCAGGAATCGTGCAGCTCAGCTGGCAATTGTCAAGCAGATGAGCAGACAGTAATCACGCAGCTCAGCAGGCCCAGATCACGTGACTGAGCATGCACTGTTCACGTGGCTGATCATACACTGATCACGTGATGATCATGCACTGATCACTTGGATATCATGCACTGATCACGTGGCTGATCATACACTGTTCACGTGTCTGACCATGCACTGATCACGTGGCTGATCATACACTGCTCACGTAACTGATCATGCACTGATCACGTGGCTATCATGCACTGATCACGTGGCTGATCATGCACTGTTCACGTGGCTGATCACACACCTGTCACGTGACATATCATGCACTGATCACGTGGCACTCATGCACTGATCACGTGGCTGATCATACTCTGCTCACGTAACTCATGCACACATCACGTGGCTATCATGCACTGCTCGTGGCTCGTCATGGAATGATCACGTAGCAACCATATACTGGTCACGTGACTGATCATGCAAGATCACGTAAATGATCATGCACTGTTCACGTGACTGATCATGTACTGATCACGTGACTGATCATGCACTGATCACGTGGCTATCATGCACTGCTCACGTGGCTGATCATGCAACGATCACGTAGCAACCATGTACTGGTCACGTGACTGATCATGCACTGATCACGTAATTGATCCTGCACTGATCACGTGGCTCATCATGCACTGATCACGTGGCTGATCACACATGTCACGTGACTGATCATGCACTGATCACGTGGCTCTCATGCACTGATCACGTGGCTGATCATGCACTGATCACGTGGATATCATGCACTGATCACGTGGCTGATCACACACGTATCACGTGACTGATCATGCACTGATCACGTGGCTATCATGCACTGATCACGTGGCTATCATGCACTGATCACGTGGCTGATCATGCACTGATCACGTAGCTACCATGCACTGTCACGTGACTGATCATGCACTGATCACGAATTGATCATGCACTGATCATGTGGCTGATCATGCACTGATCACGTGGCTGATCATGCACTGATCACATACTGATCATGCACTGATCACGTGACTGATCATGCACTGATCACGTGGCTATCATGCACTGATCACGTGGCTGACATGCACTGATCACGTGACTGATCATGCACTGATCACGTGGCTGATCATGCACTGATCACGTGACTGATCATGCACTGATCAGTGATCATGCACTGATCGTGACTGATCATGCACTGATCACGTGACTGATCATGCACTGATCACGTGGCTATCATGCACTGATCACGTGGATGCACTGATCACGCAGCTACCATGTACTGATCACGTGACTGATCATGCACTGATCACGTGACTGATCATGCACTGATCACGTGGCTATCATGCACTGATCACGTGGCTGATCATGCACTGATCACGTAGCTGATCATGCACTGATCACGTGGCTGATCATGCACTGATCACGTGACTGATCATGCACTGATCACGTGGCTATCATGCACTGATCACGTGACTGATCATGCACTGATCACGTGATGATCATGCACTGATCACGTGGCTGTCATGCACTGATCACGTGGCTGATCATGCAATGATCATGTAGCTACCATGTACAGGTCACGTGAATGATCATACACCCATCAGGTGACTGATCATGCACTGATCACGTGGCTATCATGCACTGATCACGAGACTGATCATGCACTGATCACGTCTATATCATGCACTGATCACATGACTGCCCATGCACTGATCACGTGGATGATCATACACTAATCTTGTGACAGATCATGCACTGATCACGTGGCTGATCATGCACTGATACCGTGACTGAGCATGGACTGATCACATGACTATCATGTAGTGATCACGTGACTTAATGGCGCTGATCATGTGACTGATCATGCGCTGATCATGTTTGCTATCATACACTGATCATGTGCCTCTGGAGGCAATAAACAAAGAGCTGAGTAGGCACGAATCAAACAGTCAGCAGGCAATAATCATGGAACTCAGGTGTGAGGAATCATGCTGCTCAGCTGGCAATAATCAAGCAGCTGAGCAGGCAGGAATTACGCAGCACAGCTGGCAATTGTCAAGCAGATGACAGGCAGGAATCGTGCAGCTCAGCTGGCAATTGTCAAGCAGATGAGCAGACAGTAATCACGCAGCTCAGCAGGCCCAGATCACGTGACTGAGCATGCACTGTTCACGTGGCTGATCATACACTGATCACGTGATGATCATGCACTGATCACTTGGATATCATGCACTGATCACGTGGCTGATCATACACTGTTCACGTGTCTGACCATGCACTGATCACGTGGCTGATCATACACTGCTCACGTAACTGATCATGCACTGATCACGTGGCTATCATGCACTGATCACGTGGCTGAACATGCACTGTTCACGTGGCTGATCACACACCTGTCACGTGACATATCATGCACTGATCACGTGGCACTCATGCACTGATCACGTGGCTGATCATACTCTGCTCACGTAACTCATGCACACATCACGTGGCTATCATGCACTGCTCACGTGGCTCGTCATGGAATGATCACGTAGCAACCATATACTGGTAACGTGACTGATCATGCAAAGATCACGTAAATGATCATGCACTGTTCACGTGACTGATCATGTACTGATCACGTGACTGATCATGCACTGATCACGTGGCTATCATGCACTGCTCACGTGGCTGATCATGCAACGATCACGTAGCAACCATGTACTGGTCACGTGACTGATCATGCACTGATCACGTAATTGATCCTGCACTGATCACGTGGCTCATCATGCACTGATCACGTGGCTGATCACACATGTATCACGTGACTGATCATGCACTGATCACGTGGCTCTCATGCACTGATCACGTGGCTGTCATGCACTGATCACGTGGATATCATGCACTGATCACGTGGCTGATCACACACGTATCACATGACTGATCATGCACTGATCACGTGGCTATCATGCACTGATCACGTGGCTATCATGCACTGATCAGGCTGATGCAATGATCACGAGCTACCATGTACTGGTCACGTGACTGATCATGCACTGATCACGTAATTGATCATGCACTGATCATGTGGCTGATCATGCACTGATCACGTGGCTGATCATACACTGATCACATAACTGATCATGCACTGATCACGTGACTGATCATGCACTGATCACGTGGCTATCATGCACTGATCACTTGGCTGGACATACACTGATCACGTGCCTGGTCATGCACTGATCACGCTGATCATGCACTGATCACGTGACTGATCATGCACTGATCTCGTGTCTGATCATGCACTGATCATGGCTATCATGCACTGCTCACGTGGCTGATCATGCCATGATCACAGCTACCATGTACTGGTCACATGACTGATCATGCACTGATCACGTGACTGATCATGCAGTGATCACGTGGCTATCATGCACTACTCACGTGGCTGATCATGCAATGATCATGTAGCTACCATGTACAGGTCACGTGAATGATCATACACCCATCAGGTGACTGATCATGCACTGATCACGTGGCTATCATGCACTGATCACGAGACTGATCATGCACTGATCACGTCTATATCATGCACTGATCACATGACTACCCGTGCACACTGATCACGTGGCTGATCATGCACTGATACCGTGACTGAGCATGGACTGATCACATGACTATCATGTAGTGATCACGTGACTTAATGGCGCTGATCATGTGACTGATCATGCGCTGATCATGTTTGCTATCATACACTGATCATGTGCCTCTGGAGGCAATAAACAAAGAGCTGAGTAGGCACGAATCAAACAGTCAGCAGGCAATAATCATGGAACTCAGGTGTGAGGAATCATGCTGCTCAGCTGGCAATAATCAAGCAGCTGAGCAGGCAGGAATTACGCAGCACAGCTGGCAATTGTCAAGCAGATGACAGGCAGGAATCGTGCAGCTCAGCTGGCAATTGTCAAGCAGATGAGCAGACAGTAATCACGCAGCTCAGCAGGCCCAGATCACGTGACTGAGCATGCACTGTTCACGTGGCTGATCATACACTGATCACGTGATGATCATGCACTGATCACTTGGATATCATGCACTGATCACGTGGCTGATCATACACTGTTCACGTGTCTGACCATGCACTGATCACGTGGCTGATCATACACTGCTCACGTAACTGATCATGCACTGATCACGTGGCTATCATGCACTGATCACGTGGCTGAACATGCACTGTTCACGTGGCTGATCACACACCTGTCACGTGACATATCATGCACTGATCACGTGGCACTCATGCACTGATCACGTGGCTGATCATACTCTGCTCACGTAACTCATGCACACATCACGTGGCTATCATGCACTGCTCACGTGGCTCGTCATGGAATGATCACGTAGCAACCATATACTGGTCACGTGACTGATCATGCACAGATCACGTAAATGATCATGCACTGTTCACGTGACTGATCATGTACTGATCACGTGACTGATCATGCACTGATCACGTGGCTATCATGCTCTGCTCACGTGGCTGATCATGCAACGATCACGTAGCAACCATTACTGGTCACGTGACTGATCATGCACTGATCACGAATTGATCCTGCACTGATCACGTGGCTCATCATGCACTGATCACGTGGCTGATCACACATGTATCACGTGACTGATCATGCACTGATCACGTGGCTCTCATGCACTGATCACGTGGCTGTCATGCACTGATCACGTGGATATCATGCACTGATCACGTGGCTGATCACACACGATCACATGACTGATCATGCACTGATCACGTGGCTATCATGCACTGATCACGTGGCTATCATGCACTGATCACGTGGCTGATCATGCACTGATCACGTAGCTATCATGTACTGGTCACGTGACTGATCATGCACTGATCACGAATTGACATGCACTGATCTGTGGCTGATCATGCACTGATCACGTGGCTGATCATACACTGATCACATAACTGATCATGCACTGATCACGTGACTGATCATGCACTGATCACGTGGCTATCATGCACTGATCATGGCTGGACATGCACTGATCACGTGCCTGGTCATGCACTGATCACGTGGCTGATCATGCACTGATCACGTGACTGATCATGCACTGATCACGTCTGATCATGCACTGATCACGTGGCTATCATGCACTGCTCACGTGGCTGATCATGCCATGATCACGCAGCTACCATGTACTGGTCACATGACTGATCATGCACTGATCACGTGACTGATCATGCAGATCACGTGGCTATCATGAACTACTCACGTGGCTGATCATGCAATGATCATGTGCCATGTACAGGTCACGTGAATGATCATACACCCATCAGGTGACTGATCATGCACTGATCACGTGGCTATCATGCACTGATCACGAGACTGATCATGCACTGTTCACGTCTATATCATGCACTGATCACATGACTGCCCGTGCACTGATCACGTGATGATCATACACTAATCTTGTGACAGATCATGCACTGATCACGTGGCTGATCATGCACTGATACCGTGACTGAGCATGGACTGATCACATGACTATCATGTAGTGATCACGTGACTTAATGGCACTGATCATGTGACTGATCATGCGCTGATCATGTTTGCTATCATACACTGATCATGTGCCTCTGGAGGCAATAAACAAAGAGCTGAGTAGGCACGAATCAAACAGTCAGCAGGCAATAATCATGGAACTCAGGTGTGAGGAATCATGCTGCTCAGCTGGCAATAATCAAGCAGCTGAGCAGGCAGGAATGCCAGCACAGCTGGCAATTGTCAAGCAGATGACAGGCAGGAATCGTGCAGCTCAGCTGGCAATTGTCAAGCAGATGAGCAGACAGTAATCACGCAGCTCAGCAGGCAGATCACGTGACTGAGCATGCACTGTTCACGTGGCTGATCATACACTGATCACGTGATGATCATGCACTGATCACTTGGATATCATGCACTGATCACGTGGCTGATCATACACGTGTTCATGCACTGATCTGACCATCATGCACTGATCACGTGGCTGATCATACACTGCTCACGTAACTGATCATGCACTGATCACGTGGCTATCATGCACTGATCACGTGGCTGAACATGCACTGTTCACGTGGCTGATCACACATCACGTGACATATCATGCACTGATCACGTGGCACTCATGCACTGATCACGTGGCTGATCATACTCTGCTCACGTAACATGCATCACGTGGCTATCATGCACTGCTCACGTGGCTCGTCATGGAATGATCACGTAGCAACCATATACTGGTAACGTGACTGATCATGCAAAGATCACGTAAATGATCATGCACTGTTCACGTGACTGATCATGTACTGATCACGTGACTGATCATGCACTGACACGTGGCTATCATGCTCTGCTCACGTGGCTGATCATGCAACGATCACGTAGCAACCATGTACTGGTCACGTGACTGATCATGCACTGATCACGTAATTGATCCTGCACTGATCACGTGGCTCATCATGCACTGATCACGTGGCTGATCACACATGTATCACGTGACTGATCATGCACTGATCACGTGGCTCTCATGCACTGATCACGTGGCTGTCATGCACTGATCACGTGGATATCATGCACTGATCACGTGGCTGATCACACACGTATCACATGACTGATCATGCACTGATCACGTGGCTATCATGCACTGATCACGTGGCTATCATGCACTGATCACGTGGCTGATCAGGCAATGATCACGTAGCTACCATGTACTGGTCACGTGACTGATCATGCACTGAGCACGTAATTGATCATGCACTGATCATGTGGCTGATCATGCACTGATCACGTGGCTGATCATACACTGATCACGTAACTGATCATGCACTGATCACGTGACTGATCATGCACTGATCACGTGGCTATCATGCACTGATCACTTGGCTGGACATACCTGATCACGTGCCTGGTCATGCACTGATCACGTGGCTGATCATGCACTGATCACGTGACTGATCATGCACTGATCTCGTGTCTGATCATGCACTGATCACGTGGCTATCATGCACTGCTCACGTGGCTGATCATTCCATGATCACGCAGCTACCATGTACTGGTCACATGACTCATGCACTGATCACGTGACTGATCATGCAGTGATCACGTGGCTATCATGAACTTCTCACGTGGCTGATCAGGCAATGATCATGTAGCTACCATGTACAGGTCACGTGAATGATCATACACCCATCAGGTGACTGATCATGCACTGATCACGTGGCTATCATACTGGATCACGAGACTGATCATGCACTGTTCACGTCTATATCATGCACTGATCACATGACTGCCCGTGCACTGATCACGTGGATGATCATACACTAATCTTGTGACAGATCATGCACTGATCACGTGGCTGATCATGCACTGATACCGTGACTGAGCATGGACTGATCACATGACTATCATGTAGTGATCACGTGACTTAATGGCGCTGATCATGTGACTGATCATGCGCTGATCATGTTTGCTATCATACACTGATCATGTGCCTCTGGAGGCAATAAACAAAGAGCTGAGTAGGCACGAATCAAACAGTCAGCAGGCAATAATCATGGAACTCAGGTGTGAGGAATCATGCTGCTCAGCTGGCAATAATCAAGCAGCTGAGCAGGCAGGAATTACGCAGCACAGCTGGCAATTGTCAAGCAGATGACAGGCAGGAATCGTGCAGCTCAGCTGGCAATTGTCAAGCAGATGAGCAGACAGTAATCACGCAGCTCAGCAGGCCCAGATCACGTGACTGAGCATGCACTGTTCACGTGATCATACACTGATCACGTGATGATCATGCACTGATCACTGGATATCATGCACTGATCACGTGGCTGATCATACACTGTTCACGTGTCTGACCATGCACTGATCACGTGGCTGATCATGCACTGATCACGTGGCTATCATGCACTGATCACGTGGCTGAACATGCACTGTTCACGTGGCTGATCACACACTGTCACGTGACTATCATGCACTGATCACGTGGCACTCATGCACTGATCACGTGGCTGATCATACACTGCTCACGTAACTCATGCACACATCACGTGGCTATCATGCACTGCTCACGTGGCTGTCATGGAATGATCACGTAGCAACCATATACTGGTAACGTGACTGATCATGCAAAGATCACGTAAATGATCATGCACTGTTCACGTGACTGATCATGTACTGATCACGTGACTGATCATGCACTGACCACGTGGCTATCATGCACTGCTCACGTGGCTGATCATGGCGATCACGTAGCAACCATGTACTGGTCACGTGACTGATCATGCACTGATCACGTAATTGATCCTGCACTGATCACGTGGCTCATCATGCACTGATCACGTGGCTGATCACACATGTATCACGTGACTGATCATGCACTGATCACGTGGCTCTCATGCACTGATCACGTGGCTGTCATGCACTGATCACGTGGATATCATGCACTGATCACGTGGCTGATCACACACGTATCACATGACTGATCATGCACTGATCACGTGGCTATCATGCACTGATCACGTGGCTATCATGCACTGATCACGTGGCTGATCAGGCAATGATCACGTGGCTACCATGTACTGGTCATGACTGATCATGCACTGATCACGTAATTGATGCACTGATCATGTGGCTGATCATGCACTGATCACGTGGCTGATCATACACTGATCACATAACTGATCATGCACTGATCACGTGACTGATCATGCACTGATCACGTGGCTATCATGCACTGATCACTTGGCTGGACATACACTGATCACGTGCCTGGTCATGCACTGATCACGTGGCTGATCATGCACTGATCACGTGACTGATCATGCACTGATCTCGTGTCTGATCATGCACTGATCACGTGGCTATCATGCACTGCTCACGTGGCTGATCATGCCATGATCACGCAGCTACCATGTACTGGTCACATGACTGATCATGCACTGATCACGTGACTGATCATGCAGTGATCACGTGGCTATCATGAACTACTCACGTGGCTGATCATGCAATGATCATGTAGCTACCATGTACAGGTCACGTGAATGATCATACACCCATCAGGTGACTGATCATGCACTGATCACGTGGCTATCATGCACTGATCACGAGACTGATCATGCACTGTTCACGTCTATATCATGCACTGATCACATGACTGCCCGTGCACTGATCACGTGGATGATCATACACTAATCTTGTGACAGATCATGCACTGATCACGTGGCTGATCATGCACTGATACCGTGACTGAGCATGGACTGATCACATGACTATCATGTAGTGATCACGTGACTTAATGGCGCTGATCATGTGACTGATCATGCGCTGATCATGTTTGCTATCATACACTGATCATGTGCCTCTGGAGGCAATAAACAAAGAGCTGAGTAGGCACGAATCAAACAGTCAGCAGGCAATAATCATGGAACTCAGGTGTGAGGAATCATGCTGCTCAGCTGGCAATAATCAAGCAGCTGAGCAGGCAGGAATTACGCAGCACAGCTGGCAATTGTCAAGCAGATGACAGGCAGGAATCGTGCAGCTCAGCTGGCAATTGTCAAGCAGATGAGCAGACAGTAATCACGCAGCTCAGCAGGCCCAGATCACGTGACTGAGCATGCACTGTTCACGTGGCTGATCATACACTGATCACGTGATGATCATGCACTGATCACTTGGATATCATGCACTGATCACGTGGCTGATCATACACTGTTCACGTGTCTGACCATGCACTGATCACGTGGCTGATCATACACTGATCACGTGGCTATCATGCACTGATCACGTGGCTGAACATGCACTGTTCACGTGGCTGATCACACACCTGTCACGTGACATATCATGCACTGATCACGTGGCACTCATGCACTGATCACGTGGCTGATCATACTCTGCTCACGTAACTCATGCACACATCACGTGGCTATCATGCACTGCTCACGTGGCTCGTCATGGAATGATCACGTAGCAACCATATACTGGTAACGTGACAGATCATGCAAAGATCACGTAAATGATCATGCACTGTTCACGTGACTGATCATGTACTGATCACGTGACTGATCATGCACTGACCACGTGGCTATCATGCTCTGCTCACGTGGCTGATCATGCACTGATCACGTAGCAACCATGTACTGGTCACGTGACTGATCATGCACTGATCACGTAATTGATCCTGCACTGATCACGTGGCTCATCATGCACTGATCACGTGGCTGATCACACATGTATCACGTGACTGATCATGCACTGATCACGTGGCTCTCATGCACTGATCACGTGGCTATCATGCACTGATCACGTGGCTGATCACACGTATCACATGACTGATCATGCACTGATCACGTGGCTATCATGCACTGATCACGTGGCTATCATGCACTGATCATGTGGCTGATCATGCAATGATCACGTAGCTATCATGCACTGGTCACGTGACTGATCATGCACTGATCACGTGATTGATCATGCACTGATCATGTGGCTGATCATGCACTGATCACGTGGCTGATCATGCACTGATCACATAACTGATCATGCACTGATCACGTGACTGATCATGCACTGATCACGTGGCTATCATGCACTGATCATGTGGCTGATCAGGCAATGATCACGTAGCTACCATGTACTGGTCACGTGACTGATCATGCACTGATCACGTAATTGATCATGCACTGATCACGTGGCTGATCATGCACTGATCACGTGGCTATCATGCACTGATCACGTGGCTATCATGCACTGATCACGTGGCTGATCATGCAATGATCACATGGCTACCATGTACTGGTCACGTGACTGATCATGCACTGATCACGTAATTGATCATGCACTGATCACGTGGCTGATCATGCACTGATCACGTGGCTGATCATACACTGATCACATAACTGATCATGCACTGATCACGAGACTGATCATGCACTGTTCACGTCTATATCATGCACTGATCACATGACTGCCCGTGCACTGATCACGTGGATGATCATACACTAATCTTGTGACAGATCATGCACTGATCACGTGGCTGATCATGCACTGATACCGTGACTGAGCATGGACTGATCACATGACTATCATGTAGTGATCACGTGACTTAATGGCGCTGATCATGTGACTGATCATGCGCTGATCATGTTTGCTATCATACACTGATCATGTGCCTCTGGAGGCAATAAACAAAGAGCTGAGTAGGCACGAATCAAACAGTCAGCAGGCAATAATCATGGAACACAGGTGTGAGGAATCATGCTGCTCAGCTGGCAATAATCAAGCAGCTGAGCAGGCAGGAATTACGCAGCACAGCTGGCAATTGTCAAGCAGATGACAGGCAGGAATCGTGCAGCTCAGCTGGCAATTGTCAAGCAGATGAGCAGACAGTAATCACGCAGCTCAGCAGGCCCAGATCACGTGACTGAGCATGCACTGTTCACGTGGCTGATCATGTACTGATCACGTGACTGATCATGCACTGATCACGTGGCTATCATGCACTGATCACGTGGCTGATCATGCACGATCACGTGCAACCATGTACTGGTCACGTGACTGATCATGCACTGATCACGTATTTGATCATGCACTGATCACGTGGCTCATCATGCACTGATCACGTGGCTGATCACACATGTATCACGTGACTGATCATGCACTGATCCCGTGGCTCTCATGCACTGATCACGTGGCTGTCATGCACTGATCACGTGGATATCATGCACTGATCATGTGGCTGATCACACACGTATCACATGACTGATCATGCACTGATCACGTGGCTATCATGCACTGATCACGTGGCTATCATGCACTGATCACGTGGCTGATCAGGCAATGATCACGTAGCTACCATGTACTGGTCACGTGACTGATCATGCACTGATCACGTAATTGATCATGCACTGATCATGTGGCTGATCATGCACTGATCACGTGGCTGATCATACACTGATCACATAACTGATCATGCACTGATCACGTGACTGATCATGCACTGATCACGTGGCTATCATGCACTGATCACGTGGCTGACATACACTGATCACGTGCCTGATCATGCACTGATCACGTGGCTGATCATGCACTGATCACGTGACTGATCATGCACTGATCTCGTGTCTGATCATGCACTGATCACGTGGCTATCATGCACTGCTCACGTGGCTGATCATGCCATGATCACGCAGCTACCATGTACTGGTCACATGACTGATCATGCACTGATCACGTGACTGATCATGCAGTGATCACGTGGCTATCATGAACTACTCACGTGGCTGATCATGCAATGATCATGTAGCTACCATGTACAGGTCACGTGAATGATCATACACCCATCAGGTGACTGATCATGCACTGATCACGTGGCTATCATGCACTGATCACGAGACTGATCATGCACTGTTCACGTCTATATCATGCACTGATCACATGACTGCCCGTGCACTGATCACGTGGATGATCATACACTAATCTTGTGACAGATCATGCACTGATCACGTGGCTGATCATGCACTGATACCGTGACTGAGCATGGACTGATCACATGACTATCATGTAGTGATCACGTGACTTAATGGCGCTGATCATGTGACTGATCATGCGCTGATCATGTTTGCTATCATACACTGATCATGTGCCTCTGGAGGCAATAAACAAAGAGCTGAGTAGGCACGAATCAAACAGTCAGCAGGCAATAATCATGGAACTCAGGTGTGAGGAATCATGCTGCTCAGCTGGCAATAATCAAGCAGCTGAGCAGGCAGGAATTGCAGCACAGCTGGCAATTGTCAAGCAGATGACAGGCAGGAATCGTGCAGCTCAGCTGGCAATTGTCAAGCAGATGAGCAGACAGTAATCACGCAGCTCAGCAGGCCCAGATCACGTGACTGAGCATGCACTGTTCACGTGGCTGATCATACACTGATCACGTGATGATCATGCACTGATCACTTGGATATCATGCACTGATCACGTGGCTGATCATACACTGTTCACGTGTCTGACCATGCACTGATCACGTGGCTGATCATACACTGATCACGTGGCTATCATGCACTGATCACGTGGCTGAACATGCACTGTTCACGTGGCTGATCACACACCTGTCACGTGACATATCATGCACTGATCACGTGGCACTCATGCACTGATCACGTGGCTGATCATACTCTGCTCACGTAACTCATGCACACATCACGTGGCTATCATGCACTGCTCACGTGGCTCGTCATGGAATGATCACGTAGAAACCATATACTGGTAACGTGACTGATCATGCAAAGATCACGTAAATGATCATGCACTGTTCACGTGACTGATCATGTACTGATCACGTGACTGATCATGCACTGACCACGTGGCTATCATGCTCTGCTCACGTGGCTGATCATGCAACGATCACGTAGCAACCATGTACTGGTCACGTGACTGATCATGCACTGATCACGTAATTGATCATGCACTGATCACGTGGCTGATCATGCACTGATCACGTGGCTGATCATGCACTGATCACGTGACTGATCATGCACTGATCACGTGGCTGATCATGCACTGATCACGTGGCTATCATGCACTGATCACGTGGATATCATGCACTGATCACGTGGCTGATCATACACTGCTCACGTGACTGATCATGCACTGATCACGTGGCTATCATGCACTGATCACGTGGCTGATCATGCACTGATCACGTGGCTATCATGCACTGATCACGTGGCTGATCACACTATCACATGACTGATCATGCACTGATCACGTGGCTGATCATGCACTGATCACGTGGCTGATCATGCAATGATCACGTAACTGACATGTACTGATCACGTGACTGATGCACTGATCACGTGGCTATCATGCACTGATCACGAGACTGATCATGCACTGTTCACGTCTATATCATGCACTGATCACATGACTGCCCATGCACTGATCACGTGGATGATCATACACTAATCTTGTGACAGATCATGCACTGATCACGTGGCTGATCATGCACTGATACCGTGACTGAGCATGGACTGATCACATGACTATCATGTAGTGATCACGTGACTTAATGGCGCTGATCATGACTGATCATGCACTGATCATGTTTGCTATCATACACTGATCATGTGCCTCTGGAGGCAATAAACAAAGAGCTGAGTAGGCACGAATCAAACAGTCAGCAGGCAATAATCATGGAACTCAGTGTGAGGAATCATGCTGCTCAGCTGGCAATAATCAAGCAGCTGATCAGGCAGGAATTACGCAGCACAGCTGGCAATTGTCAAGCAGATGACAGGCAGGAATCGTGCAGCTCAGCTGGCAATTGTCAAGCAGATGAGCAGACAGTAATCACGCAGCTCATCATGCCCAGATCACGTGACTGAGCATGCACTGTTCACGTGGCTGATCATCACTGATCACGTGATGATCATGCACTGATCACTTGGATATCATGCACTGAACACGTGGATGATCATACACTGTTCACGTGTCTGATCATGCACTGATCACGTGGCTGATCATACACTGCTCACGTGGCTGATCATGCACTGATCACGTAATTGATCATGCACTGATCACGTGGCTGATCATGCACTGATCACGTGGCTATCATGCACTGATCCATTGGCTGATCATGCACTGATCACGTGACTGATCATGCACTGATCACGTGACTGATCATGCACTGATCACGTGATTGATCATGCACAGATCACGTGACTGATCATGCACTGATCACGTGACTGATCATGCACTGATCACGTGGCTGATCATGCACTGATCACGTGGCTATCATGCACTGATCACGTGGCTGATCATGCAATGATCACGTAGCTACCATGTACTGGTCACGTGACTGATCATGCACTGATCATGTAATTGATCATGCACTGATCACGTGGCTGATCATTCACTGATCACGTGGCTGATCATACACTGATCACGTGACTGGTCATGCACAGATCACGTGACTGATCATGCACTGATCACGTGGCTATCATGCACTGATCACGTGGCTGATCATGCACTGATCACGTGGCTATCATGCACTGATCACGTGACTGATCATGCACTGATCACGTGGCTGATCATGCACTGCATCACGTGGCTGATCATGCACTGATCACGTGACTATCATGCACTGATCACGCATGGCTATCATGCACTGATCACGTGGCTGATCATGCAGTGATCACGTGGCTATCATGCACTGATCACGTGGCTGATCATGCACTGATCACGTAACTGATCATGCACAGGTCACGTGAATGATCATGCACCCATCAGGTGACTGATCATGCACTGATCACGTGGCTATCATGCACTGATCACGAGACTGATCATGCACTGTTCACGTCTATATCATGCACTGATCACATGACTGCCCGTGCACTGATCACGTGGATGATCATACACTAATCTTGTGACAGATCATGCACTGATCACGTGGCTGATCATGCACTGATACCGTGACTGAGCATGGACTGATCACATGACTATCATGTAGTGATCACGTGACTTAATGGCGCTGATCATGTGACTGATCATGCGCTGATCATGTTTGCTATCATACACTGATCATGTGCCTCTGGAGGCAATAAACAAAGAGCTGAGTAGGCACGAATCAAACAGTCAGCAGGCAATAATCATGGAACTCAGGTGTGAGGAATCATGCTGCTCAGCTGGCAATAATCAAGCAGCTGAGCAGGCAGGAATTACGCAGCACAGCTGGCAATTGTCAAGCAGATGACAGGCAGGAATCGTGCAGCTCAGCTGGCAATTGTCAAGCAGATGAGCAGACAGTAATCACGCAGCTCAGCAGGCCCAGATCACGTGACTGAGCATGCACTGTTCACGTGGCTGATCATACACTGATCACGTGATGATCATGCACTGATCACTTGGATATCATGCACTGATCACGTGGCTGATCATACACTGTTCACGTGTCTGACCATGCACTGATCACGTGGCTGATCATGCACTGATCACGTGGCTATCATGCACTGATCACGTGGCTGAACATGCACTGTTCACGTGGCTGATCACACACCTGTCACGTGACATATCATGCACTGATCACGTGGCACTCATGCACTGATCACGTGGCTGATCATACTCTGCTCACGTAACTCATGCACACATCACGTGGCTATCATGCACTGCTCACGTGGCTCGTCATGGAATGATCACGTAGCAACCATATACTGGTAACGTGACTGATCATGCAAAGATCACGTAAATGATCATGCACTGTTCACGTGACTGATCATGTACTGATCACGTGACTGATCATGCACTGATCACGTGGCTATCATGCTCTGCTCACGTGGCTGATCATGCACGATCACGTGGCAACCATGTACTGGTCACGTGACTGATCATGCACTGATCACGTAATTGATCATGCACTGATCATGTGGCTGATCATGCACTGATCACGTGGCTGATCATGCACTGATCACGTGACTGATCATGCACTGATCACGTGGCTGATCATACACTGATCACGTGACTATCATGCACTGATCACGTGGCATATCATGCACTGATCACGTGGCTGATCATGCACTGATCACGTAACTCATGCACTGATCACATGGCTATCATGCACTGATCACGTGACTGATCATGCACTGATCACGTGGATATCATGAACTGATCATGGCTGATCACACACGTGCTATCATGCACTGATCACGTGGCTGATCATGCACTGATCACGTGACTGATCATGCACTGATCACGTGACTGATCATGCACTGATCACGTGGCTATCATGCACTGATCACGAGACTGATCATGCACTGTTCACGTCTATATCATGCACTGATCACATGACTGCCCGTGCACTGATCACGTGGATGATCATACACTAATCTTGTGACAGATCATGCACTGATCACGTGGCTGATCATGCACTGATACCGTGACTGAGCATGGACTGATCACATGACTATCATGTAGTGATCACGTGACTTAATGGCACTGATCATGTGACTGATCATGCGCTGATCATGTTTGCTATCATACACTGATCATGTGCCTCTGGAGGCAATAAACAAGAGCTGAGTAGGCACGAATCAAACAGTCAGCAGGCAATAATCATGGAACTCAGGTGTGAGGAATCATGCTGCTCAGCTGGCAATAATCAAGCAGCTGAACAGGCAGGAATTACGCAGCACAGCTGGCAATTGTCAAGCAGATGACAGGCAGGAATCGTGCAGCTCAGCTGGCAATTGTCAAGCAGATGAGCAGACAGTAATCACGCAGCTCAGCAGGCCCAGATCACGTGACTGAGCATGCACTGTTCACGTGGCTGATCATACACTGATCACGTGATGATCATGCACTGATCACTTGGATATCATGCACTGATCACGTGGCTGATCATACACTGTTCACGTGTCTGAACATGCACTGATCACGTGGCTGATCATACACTGCTCACGTAACTGATCATGCACTGATCACGTGACTGATCATGCACTGATCACGTGGCTGATCATGCACTGATCACGTGGCTGATCATGCACTGCTCACGTGGCTGATCATGCACTGATCACGTGACTGATCATGCACTGATCACGTGGCTGATCATGCACTGATCACGTGACGATCATGCACTGATCATGTGGCTGATCATGCACTGATCACGTGACTGATCATGCAATGATCACGTAGCTGATCATGCACTGATTACGTGGCTATCATGCACTGATCATGTGGCTGATCAGGCAATGATCACGTAGCTACCATGTACTGATCATAGCTGATGTGCTGATCACGTAATTGATCATGCACTGATCACGTGGCTGATCATGCACTGATCACGTGGCTGATCATGCACTGATCACGTGACTGATCATGCACTGATCACGTGACTGATCATGCACTGATCACGTGGCTATCATGCACTGATCACGTGACTGATCATGCACTGATCACGTGGCTATCATGCACTGATCACGTGGCTGATCATGCACTGATCACGTAACTGATCATGCACTGATCATGTGGCTGATCATGCACTGATCACGTGGCTATCATGCACTGATCATGGCTATCATGCACTGATCACGTGGCTGATCATGCAATGATCACGTAGCTACCATGTACTGGTCACGTGACTGATCATGCACTGATCACGTAGCTGATCATGCACTGATCACGTGGCTGATCATGCACTGATCACGTGGCTGATCATGCACTGATCAAATGGCTGATCATGCACTGATCACAGGTTGATCATGCACTGTTCACGTCTATATCATGCACTGATCACATGACTGCCGTGCACTGATCACGTGGATGATCATATACTAATCTTGTGACAGATCATGCACTGATCACGTGGCTGATCATGCACTGATACCGTGACTGAGCATGGACTGATCACATGATTATCATGTAGTGATCACGTGACTTAATGGCACTGATCATGTGACTGATCATGCGCTGATCATGTTTGCTATCATACACTGATCATGTGCCTCAGGAGGCAATAAACAAAGAGCTGAGTAGGCACGAATCAAACAGTCAGCAGGCAATAATCATGGAACTCAGGTGTGAGGAATCATGCTGCTCAGCTGGCAATAATCAAGCAGCTGAGCAGGCAGGAATTACGCAACACAGCTGGCAATTGTCAAGCAGATGACAGGCAGGAATCGTGCAGCTCAGCTGGCAATTGTCAACAGATGAGCAGACAGTAATCACGCAGCTCAGCAGGCCCAGATCACGTGACTGAGCATGCACTGTTCACGTGGCTGATCATACACTGATCACGTGATGATCACTGATCACTTGGATATCATGCACTGATCACGTGGCTGATCATACACTGTTCACGTGTCTGACCATGCACTGATCACGTGGCTGATCATACACTGCCTGATCACGCTGATCGTGCTATCATGCACTGATCACGTGGCTGAACATGCACTGTTCACGTGGCTGATCACACACCTGCCACGTGACATATCATGCACTGATCACGTGGCACTCATGCACTGATCACGTAGCTGATCATACTCTGCTCACGTAACTCATGCACACATCACGTGGCTATCATGCACTGCTCACGTGGCTCGTCATGGAATGATCACGTAGCAACCATATACTGGTAACGCGACTGATCATGCAAAGATCACGTAAATGATCATGCACTGTTCACGTGACTGATCATGTACTGATCACGTGACTGATCATGCACTGACCACGTGGCTATGATGCTCTGCTCACGTGGCTGATCATGCAATGATCACGTAGCAACCATGTACTGGTCACGTGACTGATCATGCACTGATCACGTAATTGATCCTGCACTGATCACGTGGCTCATCATGCACTGATCACGTGGCTGATCACACATGTATCACGTGACTGATCATGCACTGATCACGTGGCTCTCATGCACTGATCACGTGGATATCATGCACTGATCACGTGGCTGATCACACACGTATCACATGACTGATCATGCACTGATCACGTGGCTATCATGCACTGATCACGTGGCTATCATGCACTGATCATGTGGCTGATCAGGCAATGATCACGTAGCTACCATGTACTGGTCACGTGACTGATCATGCACTGATCACGTAATTGATCATGCACTGATCATGTGGCTGATCATGCACTGATCACGTGGCTGATCATGCACTGATCACATAACTGATCATGCACTGATCACGTGTGACTGATCATGCACTGATCACGTGGCTATCATGCACTGATCACGTGGCTGATCATGCACTGATCACGTAGCTGATCATGCACTGATCACGTGACTGATCATGCACTGATCACGTAATTGATCATGCACTGATCACGTGGCTGATCATGCACTGATCACGTGGCTGATCATGCACTGATCACGTGGCTATCATGCACTGATCACGTGGCTGATCATGCAATGATCACGTAGCTACCATGTTCACTGGTCACGTGACTGATCATGCACTGATCACGTGATGATCATGCACTGATCACGTGGCTGATCATGCACTGATCACGAGACTGATCATGCACTGTTCACGTCTATATCATGCACTGATCACATGACTGCCCGTGCACTGATCACGTGGATGATCATACACTAATCTTGTGACAGATCATGCACTGATCACGTGGCTGATCATGCACTGATACCGTGACTGAGCATGGACTGATCACATGACTATCATGTAGTGATCACGTGACTTAATGGCGCTGATCATGTGACTGATCATGCGCTGATCATGTTTGCTATCATACACTGATCATGTGCCTCTGGAGGCAATAAACAAAGAGCTGAGTAGGCACGAATCAAACAGTCAGCAGGCAATAATCATGGAACTCAGGTGTGAGGAATCATGCTGCTCAGCTGGCAATAATCAAGCAGCTGAGCAGGCAGGAATTCACAGCACAGCTGGCAATTGTCAAGCAGATGACAGGCAGGAATCGTGCAGCTCAGCTGAACAATTGTCAAGCAGATGAGCAGACAGTAATCACGCAGCTCAGCAGGACCAGATCACGTGACTGAGCATGCACTGTTCACGTGGCTGATCATGCACTGATCACGTGACTGATCATGCACTGACCACGTGGCTATCATGCACTGCTCACGTGGCTGATCATGCACTGATCACGTAGCAACCATGTACTGGTCACGTGACTGATCATACACTGATCACGTAACTGATCATGCATTGATCACGTGGCTGATCATGCACTGATCACGTGGCTGATCATGCATGTATCACGTGGCCACAGTCACTGACATCAGTCGTGGCATCTTATGCACTGATCACGTGGCTGATCATGCACTGATCACGTGGCTATCATGCACTGATCATGTGGCTGATCACCGTATCACATGACTGATCATGCACTGATCACGTGGCTATCATGCACTGATCACGTGGCTGATCATGCACTGATCACGTGGCT